>NC_048593.1:32074900-32274900 GCF_013265735.2 Oncorhynchus mykiss | reverse complement strand
ATATAGCCAGGCACCTCTATTTGGAATAACCCCACCTTACATCCAGTGTTTAATGACAACACCTTTAAGTTCTGGTTCCAAAGTGGCATCGTGATTTAAAAAAAATCTCTACTGCCATTCAATCAATAAAAGAGTTGTATTATCCAAGGCCAATTTCTTTAAGTTCTTACAACTCTGAAATCTTATGTAATCGCTTCAACAGAATCTGGATACACCTAAGGCCTCTGGCACAGAAAAAATACTGAAAGAAGCTGCTACAACAAGGAAGTTGATTGAAGTTATATTAAGGGTTGATTAAAACTCTACCTGATGGTTCAGAACATATAAGGGAAAAATGGGAAACAGATCTAAAGAAAGAAATTGAGGAGAACAATTGGTCACAGAGATGTGAAAATGTTCATACCTGACCTACAACATAAAATAATGCAATTTAAGATCATCTATAGGACTTACCTCACTCCTGCCAGAATGCATGTAATGCACCACGAAATGTCATATCTCTGTTAGAGATTCAAAAAAGCACAAAGGAAACCTATTACATATATTGTGACAAACTGACACCATTTTGGGATAATGTATGTCAGGGATCATAAACTAGATTCAGCCACAGGGGCGGCAGGGTAGCCTAACTGACTTGCCTAGTTAAATAAAGGTAAAAAATAAAATAAAAACAGGCCAATTTCTTTTCTTGAGCAGATGGTCTGGGGGCTGGAACATAATTACAAATAATTTGTAGACCACAAATTGACTGCAAGAAGCTCAAACAGTTATAATATAATTTGACGTAAACAATCATTTCAAACCTTGGTACATTTGTATACGATCACGTGCCTTTCTATTATGCCTCGGAATACTTGGGAACAGATGAACAAAATTAAAATAAATTGGAGCTGATTTCCTGGTGTTTTTACAGTCTTTTATGTCCAACAATGAAAAAATATATATATTTATTTATACAGTATATACAGTACCAGTCAAAAGTTTGGACACGCCTACTCATTCCAGATTTTTCTTTATTTTGACTATTTTCTATATTGTAGAATAATCCTGAAGACATCAAAACTATGAAATAACGCATGTAGTCATGTAACCAAAAAGTGCTAAACAAATCAAAATATATTTTATATCTGAGATTCTTCAAAGTACCCACCCTTTGCCTTGATGACAGCTTTGCACACTCTTGGCCATGAGAAACAAGATTATCTGATCTGATGAAATCAAGATTGAACTCTTTGGCCTAAATGCCAAGCATCACTTCTGGAGGAAACCTGGCACCATCCCTACAGTGAAGCATGGTGGTGGCAGCATCATGCTGTGGGGATGTTTTTTCAGTGGCAGGGACTAGTCAGGATCGAGGCAAAGATGAACAGAGCAAAATACAGAGAGATCCTTAATGAAAACCTGCTCCAGAGCACTCAAGACCTCAGCCTGGGGTGAAGGTTCACCTTCCAACCGGACATCAACCCTAAGCACACAGCCAAGACAACGCAGGAGTGGCTTCGGGACTAGTCTCTGAACGTCTTTGAGTGGCCCAGCCAGAGCCCGGACTTGAACCTGATCGAACATCTCTGGAGAGACCTGAAAATAGCCGTGCAGCAATGTTCCCAATCCAACCTGACAGAGCTTGAGAGGATCTACAGAGAAGAATGGGAGAAACTCCCCATATACAGGTGTGCCAAGCTTGTAGCGTCATACCCAAGAAGGCTCAATGCTGTAATCGCTACCAAAGGTGCTTCAACAAAGTACTGAGTCTGTTACTTTTTGCTAATAAATTAACAAACATTTCTAAAAACCTTTTTTTGATTTGTCAGTACGTGGTATTGTGTGTAGATTGATGAGGGGGAAAAAACCATTTAATACATTTTATAATAAGGCTGTAACATAACAAAATGTGTAAAAAGTCAAGGGGTCTGAATACTTTCCGAAGGCACTGTGTGGAGACTGTTTAGTTAGATATTTTTTTTTTACATGTATTTTTCTTATCTCTCAGATATAGGATAGACACTTCAGAACAAATTTCTTGAACATTTTTGGGGTGGAACAGGGCTTAGACTGTTTAGTGACAAATAAGGAGTTATATACATGAACATAAAAAAACATGTTTCCTGATCTTTCTTGTATCGCTCAGATATAGGACAGACGAGGCTTCTCTTAAAACTTCTTTGGGATAGGTGGCAGCATTTTCACTTTTGGATGAATAGCGTGCCAAGAGTGAACTGCCTCCTACTCAGTCCCAGATGCTAATATATGCATATTATTATTATTATTGGATAGAAAACACTATGAAGTTTCTAAAACTGTTTGAATGATGTCTGTGAGTATAACAGAACTCATATGGCAGGCAAAAACCTGAGAAAAAATCCAAACAGGAAGTGGGAGATCTGAGGTCGTTTTTGAACTCACCTCTATACAGTGGGATATGGGTTATTTTGCACTTCCTAAGGCTTCCACTAGATGTCATCCGTCTTTAGAACTTTGTTTCAGGCTTCTCATGTGAAGGGGGGCCGGATGGGAGCTGTTTGACTAAGGGGTCTGCCTGCAGCCTCGTCACGCGCTTTCACAGGAAAGCTGGCTTTTCTACAGACAATGGAATTCTCCGGTTGGAACATTATTGAACTTTTATGATAAAAACATCCTAAAGATTGATTCTATACTTAGTTTGACAAGTTTCTTCGAACTGTAATATAACTTTTTGAACGTTTCGTCCGACTGGACCAGATTGCGCTTTTGTTTACCAAACGCCCTAACAAAAGAAGCTATTGGACTTAAATGGACATAAATTATGGACATTGCCGAACATAACAAGCATTTATTGTGGAACTGTGATTCCTGGGAGTGCATTCTGATGAAGATTCATCCGCTAGCGGAACCCCAGTCCTAGACAGGTTAACCCTAACATCTAGGGCTAGCTAATGTTAGCGTTAGCCCCCTAACCACTTCGCTAACGTTAGCCACAACAAATTGGAATTCGTAACATGTCATACGTTTAGCAAATTTGTATCATATTGTACACTGTGCAAATGTGTAACTTATCATACCAAATGGATTAACACATACCATAAGTACAGCACCATTTTCAGAAATCCTCAACAGCACAGAACTCGAAATGGACCAATTTTGGATGGGTGCACTTACTGTATACAATGATTTATGTGTGTCTCTAAGTGTGCTTATGCTTTCTCTCTGGGTATAAAACCTTGCTCCTTTTTCAACATACGCTGCTTTTCAAATGGAACCTATAACATTTCTACAGTATACCTCAAACTGCAGATACACAGGATGTCTAAGTATACTTTCCTGTTGCAACAACAGACTTTTACTCTTCACTCAACCCCAAAAGATCCCTTGCATCGGCTGTATTCACATTTTACTTCACACAAGGTTTATTTAACATTTCCAATTTTAATCAAATTATAATTGCTATCAACCTTTTTCAACAACATGAAAGGGAAAAGTAAAAGAAAAGGTGCCACGTAGAAAATAGGTGACACTTTAGAGGAAAGAGGATGTGACGGAACACTGACCTGTCTTTGCGCTCCAGGTGTGTGAGACGGATGCGGAGCACCCGTAGTTTGTACTTAGGTTTAAATGCATTCACCCTGGAGAATTTGATTGAGATCTTGTGGACTTTCTGAAGGTCTTTTTCAAACTGGGCCAGTAATCGGGTCTCTGAGTACTTCTTAAAACTGGATGCTTTACTGAAGAAGGATAGCATATGAGATGTTAATGAGATTCCCCAGAGTGTCTATCTATACTGTATGTACAGTGTGTTGTTTTGGTAATGATACAGTGAGTAAATAGTTACTTACTGGTTTATTGTTGCCTCTGTCACCTCACTACCATTGTGTAGTTTTATGGTGATGTAGCCCCAGCGAGTATCACGGTTCCATGTTACAATGTCCACCCAATAGCTTGTCTCTGAGAGAGAGAGAGGTAAAAAAAAGTACATACATTAATTTGATTTCCTCTGACCAATGACCTAGTTACAGACTCTGTATGTTTCCATTCATTGAATAGGCATAGTAACATATTTTAACAACTTTGACAGAGCTCTTGTTAGTGTTGCTATACTGTACGTTTGCCTGATCATTTAAAATAAGCCAGGCACGCAAAGCTAGACCAGGAAGACCGTCACAGAAAAATGACTGGCCATTATGTACAACAGTATTCCCGGCAAGTCTCTCTTTAGAGGTCAAACGTGTGTGCAAGCTGATGATTATCCTCTTACTGCAGTATGGTGTCTGTTTATTGGTGGTGAAGAAAGCCTTGGTTTGCTGCAGAGGAACCAGAGACTCCTTCCACTCTATGATGTCATAACCTGAAACAACAGATAAAACAGCCATGTTATGAAGGGACACTGCCTTCCAAAACAGATTGCGTTTCACATTGAAGAACTATGGTTGCGATTGGACAGGCATCTCTGAAAAATATCTGATGTGAAAAGATCTGATGTGATTGGTCCAAATAGCAACTAGTGTGAAAAAAATATATCAGAATTGGGCTGCACGTGTAAGTGCAGCCTATGTGCGATTCAGTAACGCACATTAGCTTAATTAAGGCCTTGATTTTGGCGAGTAGGTAAACTATCACATCTTTATGTGATTAAAAAAAGCTTTTAATGAGATGAAACTCATGAATCTAAGGGGAGTTAGAGGGCCCACCAAATACAGGGCATCCGGCAGGTTTGAATTGATCACAATCCATGCAAAGTCCGTCCAGGAAGTCAGTGTAGGAGGTGCAGGGGAAAGCTCGGATGTTACAGGTCCGGTTCAGGGAACCCAGATAGAGGAGCACTGATCTCTGGTGGTCACACTTAAAATATCCAGACCCTGGGAGAGTAGGAAGGGGAGAACTGAGGATGGATTTAGAGGACATCAGTGATGTATTTACCATTACAGGAATAAACTATGTGATACACATGTTGAATTCATATCTAATGTATCATTCGAAGGACGGTCTCTTACTAAGCGACTTACCTGATAAGATGGTCAGTGGACAGCCAGGCTGGTCAGCTCCACCGTTAGCATAGAAATCAATGTGGCCCAAAGGCTTCCTGAAACCAAATGCTGGTAATGCACAATGAACACGTGACAGAACAGGAAACACATCACATGACTACATGATTCCCATTGTATTAAACCAAACAGGCAAGAAAAGGCACATACCGTCCATGTCTGTGTGCACAACGTCTACAAACTGTGCATCTGTAGGGTCCAGACGATCCTCAGGGGGTTTCCCGTTGAACTGAGGCCCCGCTGGATCTACAGCTGATCAGGTCAATATCAGATCAGTACAGATGTAGGATCTTCATTTTATCACTCTTTGCAAACTTATAGTGTATTCAAGGTTTTAAAAGACTTCTAAAGTTTGTATCCATAATAAAAACAACAAAGAAGAAAATATATTCTAACCTGTGATCCTCCCAATTTTGCCATTGAACTTGGCTCCAACAAAACCTGTGATGTGAGCTCCTAGACTGAGCCCAATCATATGGATGGAACTAAGAGAGGCACCATTCTCCTGACACAGACAAAACAGGCAAAAGAGATACTACACTGTTAGTACAAAGTAATACATTTGGCCCTCATCAAATATGTTAGGTATTCAGACTAAGCACTCATTCTTAATAACCTGCATGTTTCGGATGAAGGCAGTGAGGTTGTCCGCTGTATCTCGTGAGTAGGTCACAACTTTCAGGTAGTTGATATTGGCAGCTCCGCGGTTCCAGTCCACCACCAGGACATTCATGTCTCCGCGGGC
The DNA here is from genome assembly GCF_013265735.2 of Oncorhynchus mykiss. Classification (NCBI taxonomy): domain Eukaryota; kingdom Metazoa; phylum Chordata; class Actinopteri; order Salmoniformes; family Salmonidae; genus Oncorhynchus; species Oncorhynchus mykiss. Next base: position 32,269,140 of record NC_048593.1, on the reverse strand, counting down.
CAACAGCTGCTCTATGATGTTATTCAACCAGTTGGGAGGAGCGCCCGTAGGACGGTAGCCATGAACGACAAAAGTGGTGGGCTTGGTGAGGTTGAACTGGGGCTGGGCTGACAGGTTATGGTGGGACAGCTCCTGACCACAGGTCAGATTGGCTCTGGTGTACAGCAACAGCTTCACATACAGACTGGTTCCAATGATAGCATGATAAAGGTCCAGATAAGTGAACACATCACATTCATGGGCTAGGGACAGGGTTAGTCAAGGGGAAAGAGAGAGAGTCAGAAAGAAGAAATCACCGTCATTGCTGATTGGGAAGTAACATAAGCAGCCTTTCCTTTAAGTGACTGCTTACACAGCCTATTTATGTGATGATTTAAAGTTTCCAAATGGTCTGCCAATAGCTGGGGGGGGGGGGGGGGTATTATTTGATGTCCTCACCCTATGTGTAGCACAGTTAAAGTGCACTTAATCAAGTGTGTATGCATGTGTGTGTGTGCATGCGTGTGCGTGTGTGTGTGTTACCATACCTCTATATATATCAACAGGTCCCAGCAGCAGTGCCAGGAACCACCAAAACATCATCATTCAGGTCTGCAATGGTTTACAAAATGTCATAAAACAGGGTGAATCTTTTTCTCCAACTATTGTAAAGTAACACTATTTGATTGTACATTAACATGATGAGACCAGTTGACTGAGCTGGATATCGCTGTCCCTCTTGCTTACATTGTGTGATTATGGTGAATTTGTGTACTACTGGGCATGCCGTGGTGCTGCATTTGCTTCACCGCATCAATAAGGGCATGTGTGAACTTGTAGAGCAGGCAAAAGAGGGAAGATTTCAAAAAGTGTAAGTTCTCTAAAGCTAGTGAGCTATTTTTGATTGTAATGGAGAAGTATCCCTCAATTGTCACTCGAGAGTCACTCTGTCATCAGAACAGCTCATGGACATAGGTTGATACTGAAGCAGCACTCTGGTCATGTAAATGTAATGACAGATCAGCACTAGGTAATTTACTAGGTAGTTTTCTAATCCTGATTCTGCAGTGTGTGATCCCATGTGTGTGGCTTTCGTGGTTGTTACAATACAATTAATGAGGAGATAGGAAGACATTCTTCCTGACTGATCCTGCATTCAACTCAAACAGTGATAGGCATTACTGATGGGCACTGATATGGCAAGTATCAGCTGCATTTTTTCTAACCAATGTCGATATCACATTGGTTTGAATGACATTGTGTGGACTGTGTGGGCTTCACTTCAAAGGCTTGTGAAATTCAGACAACTGCTTGCTGATTGCCCATTGGGTCAAGTATGAATGTTCTGGGGTCCTAACCTTCCCAGTCAGTTTGAATAGAATGGGAAGCCATCAGCAGGCAGTTAAGTATGCTAAACTGAGAGCCTGTGAGAGGGTTTGTGACAGCCGTGCCGGAACAGTCATGTATGCTCTTTTACATAAAAGTGTAGGTTAACAGCAAGGATAAAACAATATCTTGATATGCCTTGCTCAAACAATAATGATATCATATTGCGTTAGTGATATTGGTGCTCACCACTAAGACAGCACAGACACATTCCTAATTAGTAGCACAGATATAAGCACATTATCATTGCATTCTTTGGAACTCAAGGGACAGTAACTTCCAAAGTTGCCTCACCCTCCCGCCTACAGTTTCACTTCCTGTTTGTACGAGAAAGGGATCCAATCTTTGTCTTAGTACAGTTTTTAATAAAAATGTATTCCTAGGAAAAATGTGTAAGCCTATATGCATGCATAAAAGTAAGTGTGTGTATGTGTGAGAGAGAGAGAATGAGATAGAGAGATAATAAAATAGATAAAAAGGAATTTGGTCAAAGGAAAACATTTGTTTCTGACCACCAAAACCTAATGCAGTAATAACACCGTTGATCTAACCAGTGACAACGACACTGCTTGGCTGTCAATGTGAAACCTTGTGCTTAATCCTTGTAGTTGTGTTCAAAACTTATTGGATGTGGTCATGTACTGAGCTGGATTGTCGTCAAAACACAAAGCTAATAATCCACACAACCGGGAGCCGGTTAGATGACTGAATGCAATGTGAATGTTGAATGGCTTCACTGCAGGTAGATTGTAGGTTTTAATATTCAGTAATTAGAAGGGAAAAAAGATGCAAAGTAATCCACACAATCAGAAGAACAATGCCTGTACATGTTGCTCACAGACAATGTGTTTTATTTACATTATTAGACCTCACGTTTACAGTAATAAAAACCCTGCCGTAATGCCATTCTCCATAGTGTACTTGCTGTTGTCTGCTCTGCCAACAATCTACTCTATTATAGAATAATAATACTGCTGAAGAAGCTTTAAAACCTTATTCAGGGAGAAATATAGGGAGTATGAGAGAGATAAGCAGAAAGGAATTGAGACATTGTGGAAGTCTTACCTTGGGAGCACTGGTTCCCTGCGCTCAGTGTGTCAAGTTCCAGAGCCCTCTATTCATGTCTGCGTGTCTGTGTTCAATAGAGAAAGTAAAAGAGGTGAGACCACAGAGTGAAATAAACTCTCACTGTTCTAGCCTGGCCACACCCCCCTGCCCAAGGACATCATTTGGCACATTCCTACTCAGGTTGCTGAGATTGCTTTCTAGTATCTATCAAATCAAATCAAAACTTGTCACATTCGCTGAATACAGTGTAGACCTTAGAGTGAAATGCTTACTTACAAGCCCTTAACCAAAAATGCAGTTTTAAGAAAAATACCTAAAAAAAGAATTAATGAAAGTAACAAATAATTAAAGAATAACAATAATCACCTCTTCAACCTGCTGGTAGAACAATCAGAAGAGACCTTGACAATTTCACTTGCCATAAAAACACAAAAAGTTGTATATTTTATTAAGAGCATTAGAGACAAATCAAAAATCAAATCAAATCGAATTTATTTGTATAGCCCTTCGTACATCAGCTGATATCTCAAAGTGCTGTACAGAAACCCAGCCTAAAACCCCAAACAGCAAGCAATGCAGGTGTTGAAGCATGTTGGCTAGGAAAACTCCCTAGAAAGGCCAAAACCTAGAAAGAAACCTAGAGAGGAACCAGGCCAGTCCTCTTCTGGCTGTGCCGGGTGGAGATTATAACAGAACATGGCCAAGATGTTCAAATGTTCATAAATGACCAGCATGGTCAAATAATAGGTCTGGGACAGGTTGCACGTCCGGTGAACAGGTCAGGATTCCATAGCCGCAGGCAGAACAGTTGAAACTGGAGCAGCAGCATGGCCAGGTGGACTGGGGACAGCAATGAGTCATCATGCCAGGTAGTCCTGAGGCATGGTCCTAGGGCTCAGGTCCTCCGAGAGAGAGAGAGAAAGAAAGAGAGGTACAGTTGTGGCCAAAAGTTTTGAGAATGACACAAATATACGTTTTCACATAGTTTGCTGCCTCAGTTTGTATGATGGCAATTTGCATATACTCCAGAATGTTATGAAGAGTGATCAGATGAATTGCAATTAATTGCAAAGTCCTTCTTTGCCCTGCAAATGAACTGAATCCCCCAAAAACATTTTGACTGCATTTCAGCCCTGCCACAAAAGGACCAGTTGACATCATGTCAGTGATTCTCTCGTTAACACGGGTGTGAGTGTTGACGAGGACAAGGCTGGAGATCACTCTGTCATGCTGATTGAGTTTGAATAACAGACTGGACGCTTCAAAAGGAGGGTGGTGCTTGGAATCATTTTTCTTCCTCTGTCAATCATGGTTATCTGCAAGGAAACACGTGCCGTCATCATTGCTTTGCACAGAAAGGGCTTCACAGGCAAGGATATTGCTGCCAGTAAGAATGCACCTAAATGAACCATTTATCGGATCATCAAGAACTTCAAAGAGAGAGGTTCAATTGTTGTAAAGAAGGCTTCAGTGCGCCCAAGAAAGTCCAGCAAAAGCCAGGATCGTCTCCTAAAGTTGATTCAGCTGCGGGATCTGGGCACCACCAGTACAGAGCTTGCTCAGGAATGACAGCAGGCAGGTGAGTGCATCTGCTCGCACAGTGAGGCAAAGACATTTGGAGGATGGCCTGGTGTCAAGAAGGGCAGCAAAGAATCCACCTTTCTCCAGGAAAAACATCAGGGACAGACTGATACTCTGCAAAAGGTACAGGGATTGGACTGCTGAGGACTGGGATAAAGTCATTTTCTCTGATGAATCCCCTTTCTGATTGTTTGGTGCATCTGGAAAAAAGCGTGCCTGGAGAAGACAAGGTGAACGCTACCGTCAGTCCTGTGTCATGCCAACAGTAAAGCATCCTGAGACCATTCGTGTGTGGGGTTGCTTCTCAGCCAAGGGAGTGGGCTCACTCACAATTTTGCCTAAGAACACAGCCATGAATAAAGAATGGTACCAACACATCCTCCGAGAGCAACTTCTTCCAACCCTCCAGGAACAGTTTGGTGACGAACAATGTCTTTTCCACCATGATGGAGCACCTTGCCATAAGGCAAAAGTGATAACTAAGTGACTCGGGGAACAAAACATCGATATTTTGGGTCCATGGCCAGGAAACTCCCTAGACCTTAATCCCATTGAGAACTTGTGGTCAATCCTCAAGAGGCAGGTAGACAAACAAAACCCCACACATTCTGACAAACTCCAATTATTGATTATGCAAGAATGGGCTGCCATCAGCCCATCATAAGAAAATGATCAGAGTAGTAACAATATAATATCAGAGTTGTTACTCTTGGTAGCGTGTGGCCCAGAAGTTAATTAACAGCATGCAAGAATGGATTGCAGAGGTCTTGAAAAAGAAGGGTCAACACTGAAAATATTGATTCTTTGCATCAACTTCATGTAATTATACTTTAGTATTCCATAATAACATCTGACAAAAATATCTAAACACACTGAAGCAGCAAACTTTGTGAAAATTAATATTTGTATCATGCTCAAAACTTTTGGCCACGACTGTACATCTGGAGTTGTAATTTTTCTACAGTAATCATATTAAAAACATTTACTTTTGATCAATACAATTTAATCCAATAACTGCATATGGTAGTCTAATCTAGTGTCTCTGATAGCCGTAGGACAAACATTTGGGCTCTGATGAATTTTCACTCCTAAAATGAGCAGCATAGGGGCTTTCAAAAAAACAACACTTTTTGTGTTAAATGCTCTGCAACACAGCTTTCTTAGTGTCCAACAAGCTTTCTCTGCCCTTGACCTTGTTCTGAACACCTCCAAAACAAAGGTCATGTGGTTTGGTAAGACGAATGCCCCTCTCCCCTCTGGTGTAATTACTACCTCTGAGGGTTTAGAGCTTGAGGTAGTCGACTCATACAAGTCCTTGGGATTATGGCTAGACGGTACACTGTTCTTCTCTCAGCACATATCAAAGCTGCAGGCTAAAGTTAAATCTAGACATGGTTTCCTCTATCATAATTGCTCTTTCACCCCAGCTGCCAAACTAACCCTGATTCAGATGACCATCCTACCCATGCTAGATTATGGAGAAATGTATAAATCGTCAGGTAAGGGTGCTCTCGAGCGGCTAGATGTTCTTTACCATTCGGCCATCAGATTTGCCACCAATGCTCCTTATAGGACACATCACTGCACTTTATACTCCTCTATAAACTGGTCATCTCTGTATACCTGTCGCAAGAACCACTGGTTGATGCTTATTTATAAAAACCCTCTTAGGCCTCACTCCTCCGTATCTGAGATACCTACTGTACTGCAGCTCTCATCCTCCACATACAACACCCGTTCTGCCAGTCACGTTCTGTTAAAAGTCCCCAAAGCTCACACATCCCTGGGTCGCTCCTCTTTTCAGTTTGCTGCAGCTAGCGACTGGAACGAGCAGCAAAAAAACACTCAAACTGGACAGTTTTATCTCCATCTCTTCATTCAAAGACTCAATCATGGACACTCTTACTCACAGTTCTGGCTGCTTCGCGTGATGTATTGTTGTCTCTACTAGAGGTCAACCGATTAATCAGCAAGGACGATTAATTAAGTCCGATTTCAAGTTTTCATAACAATCGGAAATCTGCCTTTTTGGATGCCGATTACATTGCAATCCACGAGGAGACTGCGTGGCAGGCTGACCACCTGTTACGCGAGTGCAGCATCAAAATTACGGAGGCTGCACGGACCTTGTGGCAGCAAGATCGCATAGCAGTTCAGACGTCTTTTGTCCTCGTCTTGTCGTGTCCTGTATATATATATATTTACAACTTTTTTCACATACATTTTATTTTTTATTTTCCATCAACTCATCTTCTAAACACTCTCCTGCAACCAGCCTCACCAATTTATATTTATAAAAAAGTATTATTTACCTCAGATCTGCAATCCTTCAGGAAGCTAGCCAGAAACTCCAGGAGGCTGGCCAGAAACTAGCCAGAAGCTAGCCAGGAGCTAGCCCAGAAGCTAATCCAGAAGCTAATCAGAAGCTAACCACGGTTTGTGGTCATCGGCTGTCCTTTAGCTCGAAAATCTATCGAAAATCTATCGCCAGTTTTGTACGGCGCAGCGCGGCTCGGAACGGAACATACCGGACCAATTTTTCTCTCCATGTCCCTGGATTTCAACTGCTCTCTGGACATTCATACCCGGATCTCACAGCTAGCTAGCTGCTATCCGTGTGACAGTCGGCTTTCGTCGATTCCGGAGCAAACATCGATTGTTCCGGTGCTAGCCAGCTCCGTCAATCACTCCTGAGTTCCATCATTCACTCCTGGGCTGCAGTCACCTATCCGGACCCGTTTCACTGCCTACGCGGAGCCCCACCGGGCCTTCACAACCGGACTGCCGACGTTATCTACCTGAATGAGATCCGGCTGGCTCCTCTGTCGCGACGTTACCTGAACGCCCATCTGCGGCCCGCTAACCGTTAGCTGTCTTACCGGCTGCTATCTGAATAGACAATCGGACAATTTATTTATTTATTTTTATTATGTTTTCTTCTCGGGCCTCTATAACTATATCTATTGTTCTTATTTTTGTTGTTGTTGTGTGATTTGGATTAATCCCCTCTACCACACGGAACCCTACTAATCTACTGACCGAACGCAAGAGGTGGCTAACAACAGACTCCATCCTATGCTAGCTTGCTACCGGTTGGCCTGGCTAGCTGTCTAAATCGCCGTGACCCTAAACCAACCTCTCCACTCACTGGACCCTTTTGATCACTCGACTAAGCATGCCTCTCCTTAATGTCAATATGTCTTGTCCATTGCTGTTCTGGTTAGTGTTTATTGGCTTATTTCACTGTAGAGCCTCTAGTCCTGCTCACTATACCTTATCCAACCTATTAGTTCCACCACCCACACATGCAATGACATCTCCTGGTTTCAATGATGTTTCTAGAGACAATATCTCTCTCTTCATCACTCAATACCTAGGTTTACCTCCACTGTATTCACATCCTACCTTACCTTTGTCTGTACATTATACCTTGATGCTATTTTATCGCCCCCAGAAACCTCCTTTTACTCTCTGTTCCAGACGTTCTAGACGACCAATTCTTATTGCTTTTAGTCGCACCCTTATTCTACTCCTCCTATGTTCCTCTGGCGATGTAGAGGTGAATCCAGGCCCTGCAGTGCCTAGCTCCACTCCTATTCCCCAGGCGCTCTCTTTTGACGACTTCTGTAACCGTAAAGCCTTGGTTTCATGCATGTTAACATTAGAAGCCTCCTCCCTAAGTTTGTTCTATTCACTGCTTTAGCACACTCTGCCAACCCGGATGTTCTAGCTGTGTCTGAATCCTGGCTTCGGAAGACCACCAAAAATTCAGACATTTTAATTCCAAACTACAACATTTTCAGACAAGATAGAACTGCCAAAGGGGGCGGTGTTGCAATCTACTGCAAAGATAGCCTGCAGAGTTCTGTCCTATTATCCAGGTCTGTACCCAAACAATTTGAACTTCTACTTTTAAAAATCCACCTCTCTAAAAACAAGTCTCTCACCGTTGCCGCCTGCTATAGACCACCCTCTGCCCCCAGCTGTGCTCTGGACACCATATGTGAACTGATTGCCCCCCATCTATCTTCAGAGCTCGTGCTGCTAGGCGACCTAAACTGGAACATGCTTAACACCCCAGCCATCCTACAATCTAAACTTGATGCCCTCAATCTCACACAAATTATCAATGAACCTACCAGGTACCTCCCCAAAGCCTTAAACACGGGCACCCTCATAGATATCATCCTAACCAACTTCCCCTCTAAATACACCTCTGCTGTCTTCAACCAAGATCTCAGCGATCACTGCCTCATTGCCTGCATCCGTATTGGGTCAGCGGTCAAACGACCTCCTCTCATCACTGTAAAACGCTCCCTGAAACACTTCAGCGAGCAGGCCTTTCTAATCGACCTGGCCGGGGTATCCTGGAAGGATATTGACCTCATCCCGTCAGTAGAGGATGCCTGGATATTTTTTAAAAATGCCTTCCTAACCATCTTAAATAAACATGCCCCATTCAAGAAATTTAGAACCAGGAACAGATATAGCCCTTGGTTCTCCCCAGACCTGACTGCCCTTAATCAACACAAAAATGTCCTATGGCGTTCTGCATTAGCATCGAACAGCCCCCGTGATATGCAGCTGTTCAGGGAAGCTAGAAACCATTATACACAGGCAGTTAGAAAAGCCAAGGCTAGCTTTTTCAAGCAGAAATTTGCTTCTTGCAACACTAACTCAAAAAAGTTCTGGGACACTGTAAAGTCCATGGAGAATAAGAACACCTCCTCCCAGCTGCCCACTGCACTGAAGATAGGAAACACTGTCACCACTGATAAATCCACCATAATTGAAAATTTCAAAAAGCATTTTTCTACTGCTGGCCATGCTTTCCACCTGGCTACTCCTACCCCTGTCAACAGCACTGCACCCCCAACAGCAACTCGCCCAAGCCTTCCCCATTTCTCCTTCTCCCAAATCCATTCAGCTGATGTTCTGAAAGAGCTGCAAAATCTGGACCCCTACAAATCAGCCGGGCTAGACAATCTGGACCCTTTCTTTCTAAAATTATCTGCCGAAATTGTTGCCACCCCTATTACTAGCCTGTTCAACCTCTCTTTCGTGTCGTCTAAGATTCCCAAAGATTGGAAAGCAGCTGCGGTCATCCCCCTCTTCAAAGGGGGGGACACTCTTGACCCAAACTGCTACAGACCTATATCTATCCTACCATGCCTTTCTAAGGTCTTCGAAAGCCAAGTCAACAAACAGATTACCGACCATTTCGAATCTCACCATACCTTCTCTGCTATGCAATCTGGTTTCAGAGCTGGTCATGGGTGCACCTCAGCCACGCTCAAGGTCCTAAACGATATCTTAACCGCCATCGATAAGAAACATTACTGTGCAGCCGTATTCATTGATCTGGCCAAGGCTTTCGACTCTGTCAATCACCACATCCTCATCGGCAGACTCAACAGCCTTGGTTTCTCAAATGATTGCCTCGCCTGGTTCACCAACTACTTCTCTGATAGAGTTCAGTGTGTCAAATCTGAGGGTCTGTTGTCCGGACCTCTGGCAGTCTCTATGGGGGTGCCACAGGGTTCAATTCTTGGACCGACTCTCTTCTCTGTATACATCAATGAGGTCGCTCTTGCTGCTGGTGAGTCTCTGATCCACCTCTACGCAGACGACACCATTCTGTATAATTCCGGCCCTTCTTTGGACACTGTGTTAACAACCCTCCAGGCAAGCTTCAATGCCATACAACTCTCCTTCCGTGGCCTCCAATTGCTCTTAAATACAAGTAAAACTAAATGCATGCTCTTCAACCGATCACTACCTGCACCTACCCGCCTGTCCAACATCACTACTCTGGACGGCTCTGACTTAGAATACGTGGACAACTACAAATACTTAGGTGTCTGGTTAGACTGTAAACTCTCCTTCCAGACCCATATCAAACATCTCCAATCCAAAGTTAAATCTAGAATTGGCTTCCTATTTCGCAACAAAGCATCCTTCACTCATGCTGCCAAACATACCCTTGTAAAACTGACCATCCTACCAATCCTCGACTTTGGCGATGTAATTTACAAAATAGCCTCCAATACCCTACTCAACAAATTGGATGCAGTCTATCACAATGCAATCCGTTTTGTCACCAAAGCCCCATATACTACCCACCATTGCGACCTGTACGCTCTCGTTGGCTGGCCCTCGCTTCATACTCGTCGCCAAACCCACTGGCTCCATGTCATCTACAAGACCCTGCTAGGTAAAGTCCCCCCTTATCTCAGCTCGCTGGTCACCATAGCATCTCCCACCTGTAGCACACGCTCCAGCAGGTATATCTCTCTGGTCACCCCCAAAACCAATTCTTTCTTTGGCCGTCTCTCTTTCCAGTTCTCTGCTGCCAATGACTGGAACGAACTACAAAAATCTCTGAAACTGGAAACACTTATCTCCCTCATTAGCTTTAAGCACCAACTGTCAGAGCAGCTCACAGATTACTGCACCTGTACATAGCCCACCTATAATTTAGCCCTATCAACTACCTCTTTCCCAACTGTATTTTATTTATTTATTTATTTTGCTCCTTTGCACCCCATTATTTTTATTTCTACTTTGCACATTCTTCCATTGCAAAACTACCATTCCAGTGTTTTACTTGCTATATTGTATTTACCTTGCCACCAAGGCCTTTTTTTGCCTTTACCTCCCTTCTCACCTCATTCGCTCACATTGTATATAGACTTGTTTATACTTTATTATTGACTGTATGTTTGTTTTACTCCATGTGTAACTCTGTGTTGTTGTATCTGTCGAACTGCTTTGCTTTATCTTGGCCAGGTCGCAATTGTAAATGAGAACTTGTTCTCAACTTGCCTACCTGGTTAAATAAAGGTAAATAAATAAATAAATAAATAAATAAGGAGCCAAAGTAAGTTGCTAGCTAGCAGTAAACTTATCTTGTAAAACAACTATCAATCTTCACATAATCACTAGTTAACTACATATGGTTGATGATATTACTAGGTTAACTAGCTTGTTCTGCGTTGTATATAATCAATGAGGTGCCTGTTAATTTATCATCGAACCACAGCCTACTTCAGCTTCGCCAAACAGGTGATGATTTAACAAAAGCGCATTCGCAAAAAAAGCACAATCGTTGCTATAATGTACCTAACCATAAACATCAATGCCCTTTGTCATATATACACATATTCATATACATAGCTCATATATCAAGCACATATATTAAGCCGCCTGACTCAAGTCATTGCACGCACCCCTGTCCAAACAGGAAGCACCCTAGCCCCAGCCATAAACTGCCAGTTTCAGTTCCCCTTATCTCACGACTCCTGGACACTCACACACATCACTCCCCCCTCTACTGGTCGGGTGCCAAGAGCAGAGGACTCTGCTGTGCACCAATGGGGCTCCTGCTCTGGCTGGAGCAGGCCCGCCTCCAACTCTTCGGGACCAGTCAGAAGACCACCACGACAAGACTCCACCTACATTATTCCATGTATATAATCTGCTACAACCTTTGTCTAGGTCCCTTTTCAGCTGACTCCTTACTGAGTTATATGAATCAGGTCCGTGCACGTTAAACTGCAGGACAAGATATCTTTTGACTCAATAAACTGCCTTTTTGTTACAACTGAAATCCACTCTGTCCAGCATCCATGATTTGGTCTCACTCTCCTGTAGTTAATCATCAACACTTTCTTAAAATTAATACACAAGTATATATTTTTAAACCTGCATAGGTAGTTGAAAGAAATTCATGTTAATTCATGTCATTAATAATTAGGGAAATTGTGTCACGTCACTTGCGTTCAGTGCAAGCAGAGTCAGGGTATATGCAACAGTTTGGGCCACCTGGCTCATTGCGAACTGTTGAAAGGCCATTTATTCCTAACAAAGACTGTAATTAATTTGCCAGAATTTTACATAATTATGACATAACATTGAAGGTTGTGCAATGTAACAGTAATATTTAGACTTAAGGTTGCCACCGTTCGATAAAATACAGAACGGTTCCGTATTTCACTGAAAGAATAAACGTTTTTTGTTTTCAAAATTATAGTTTCCGGATTTGACCATATTAATGACCAAAGGCTTGTATTTCTGTGTGTTTATTATATTATAATTAAGTATATGATTTGATAGAGCAGTCTGACTGAGCGGTGGTAGGCAGCAGCAGGCTCGTAAGCATTCAATCAAACCTCAGCTCTTAGCAATGCTTGAGGAACAGCGCTGTTTATGACTTCAAGCCTATCAGCTCCCGAGATTAGGCTGGCAATACTAAAGTGCCTATAAGAACATCCAATCGTCAAAGGTATATGAAATACAAATGATATAGAGAGAAATAGTCCTATAATTCCTATAATAATTACAACCTAAAACTTCTTAACTGGGAATATTAAAGACTCATGTTAAAAGGAACCACCAGCTTTCATATGTTCTCATGTTCTGAGCAATTTTTTCTTTATTCTTTCAACTTTATTTAACCAGGTAGGCTAGTTGAGAACAAGTTCTCATTTGCAACTGCCACCGAGCAAGGAACTTAAACGTTAGCTTTTTTTACATGGCACATGCTGCACTTTTACTTGCTTCTCCAACACTGTGTTTTTACATTATTTAAACCAAATTGAACATGTTTGATTATTTGAGACTAAATTAATTTTATTTATGCATTATATGAAGTTAAAATAGTATGTTCATTCAGTATTGTTGTAAGTGTAATTTATTACACATATACATATATATATATATATATATAAATCTGTCGATTAATCGGTATCGGCTTTTTTTGGTCCTACAATAATCGGTATTGGCGTTGAATAATCATAATCGGTTGACCTCTAGTCTCTACCTTCTTGTCCTTTGTGCTGTTGTCTGTGCCCAATAAAGTTTGCACCATGTTTTGTGCTGCTGCCATGTTGTGTTGCTACCATGCTGTGTTGCTACCTTGCTGTGTTGTCATGTGTTGCTGCCATGCTATGTTGTTGTCTTAGGTCTCTCTTTATGTAGTGTTGTGGTGTCTCTCTTGTCCTGATGTGTGTTTTGTCCTATATTTGCTTGTTTTTAATCCCAGCCCCTGACCCCGCAGGAGGCCTTTTGCCTTTTGTAAATAAGAATTTGTTCTTAACTGACTTGCCTAGTTAAATATAAAATGAATATTATTTCTCTTCCTGGAGCCATTAACGCTTTACATGGCTGAACTCGCATTCTTTCATGTCCTTATTTACAATTGTCTAGACTAGTGTTTGGATTGTATTGTATGTTTGCACCAGAAAGAAGGTAATGTCTGAAAATAGACATGACTTGCATACATAACTCTCTTTCTATGATTTACAGGTGATTGAACCTGCTGCCTTCTCGGAGGGTATAACAGGGAAGAGGTTCACAGATCCACTGGAAACAGGTGGAAAGCAGGCAAACTCCACAGTTGTTTAATGGCTCCAGTCCTCCCCTGGTTCTTCACTAAATGACAGATAGTGACCATTATGATCCCCACATCAGCTACAGTGGCTTCCAGTTGGTTGGGTAGTGACACATACACTAAAACAAACAGTTCACTTGACCATTCTGTAATCCATGTACATACAACTGGAGCAATATAAGTTCAGCTGTGATTTTTTTTCTGTAATCTTTGGTCTGATATATACATACTTAATCAGGAAATAAGATTAGATATCTCTCAAAGAGGCTGGCTTCCTAGCAAATACATACAGATGTGCCAAAAGTGAATGCCAATCTTGTTCTCTTCCATGGCCATAGGTCAGGCTCACTGCAGCACCACTTAGAGAGAGGACCAAGACAATTCTAGAGTAACTGGACCAGCACAGAACCAGTCAGTCAGCCTCCAGTGAAGCATGAGGATTGTACATCTATCCAATGGAGAGAACACATCCAACCATCAGCTGAATTGAAAACATCTATTCCCTCTAACAGCCCAACTCTGAACATATGTAGCAGCCCCATCAGAGAAGTCCGCTTCAGAAGATCTCTGGTTGCGCCATAACACCAGCTTGCCATTTGTCCTTGATCAGGCCACTGTGTGGAGTCGCCAGGAATGTTCTCCTTGCTAAGACCAAGCAGCTCCACCACACTGCCCACCATGTAGAGACCCAGGTTCAAGCCACAGGCCTGCCCTCAAACCTTCCCTCCTCTGATCACAGAGAGAGTCAAGTCACCATGAGACAGCACATTTCAAGTAGTCATCCCACCTTGTTCCCTGCCTCTGACCTACAGCGTGCTCCACCCCAGAGCCTCAGCAGAACCATGCTTCATACCACACGGTCTCATTACCCTCCTGAATATAGGACCAGATTAAGCTCATCTTTGATATTTAACTCTCTGTCCATGTATAAGAACACCTCAGCTACAGCAACTGAGAGTCCAAAACACTCTAACAGGGCCAAGTCACTTGATAGACATTTAACCGCTGGTGACAATAACTCCCTCTACTCGCCACCCAGTAAAACAAGATGGTTGTCATCTTCTGAGAGAATCAACATGTTGGCGAAGCAGCATAACTTAGCAGCCCAAGTTGGTTTATCAAAAGCCATCAGCCCACAGAGGAATCTGCAGACAAATGCTTCTGTTCAATCCAATAACCAAAGAATGTTCAAACACCATGCATATTTTACAGGTGTATATGACACAGGTCCCAACCTGGCAATTACGACTCATTCTCTCTCCAGCCTTAGCTCCAGGTCCTCCCACCGGACTCAGACACCTCTTCACAGCTCCCCAGTTTCACTAGATCATAGAAAGAATAAAAGCAATTGGTTCAGAAATTAATAATAGTGAAATACATCATATCAGTCAGCTTAAACAGCAGACTTCAAAAAAGGATTTGTTTGCATTTCGTAATAGAAAGAATAGCTTGGATCTGCCTACCCAGGGTGCAACTCCTATCTCCGAGAGAGCTGAAAAAGAGCCCATTGGATATAGAAGCAACCGCAAAGTAGATCAGATACTGAATCACCTCAGGATAACATTCAGTAGCAAACGTATAGAGGAGAAGAGTGTGTCGCTTGGTAGAAAGGGAAAAATGGTTCCCTCAACCTTGTGACATCCGTGAGAATAGAGGGACAGGGAAGAGCAGTGGTCCAAAGGTCGAATAAGTGCTAAAACTAAAACTACAGAACAGAGGCAGGAATGGGCAGACAATGCCTACCATTAAAATAGCATCCATGAATTCCCAGTTAGATTTTCAAGACAAAGAAAGGAACACAATATCAATATTAAATGCAAACCCATCACTATCAAAGGACGAATTAAGTAGAACACATTATCCACATTCACCCTATTTTAGTAGTCAATCTGTTGTAAAATAATCCCAGATTGAATCTACAAATTCTAGCCTCAACACGGAGAACGAAGATGCCTTCTTTAGCTCATTAGGTAAGGACAGTAGATCAGATAGGAGTACCACTGGCTGTTTTAAACTCACACAGCACTCATACCCAAATAGCACTCCAACCACTACAGATTTGGGCCTGAAACATGGCCGCTCCATCTCTGTCACCAACATTTACTCAAACCGAACATCAGAAAACAGGCGCATCTCCACAGGAACTGATATGGCCTCCATAAGGGACCTAAGGAGTCTTTAGGATATCAGAGGGCCAGGGGACATTGGTCACTCACACAGGACCCTTTCCAGAGCTTGTTCTTGCATACTGAGCCAGATAACCTATGTTAGCCAGAATAGAACAGACCGCATCCTAAGCTCTAAGAGCCTGACATTGACCCGGCCTCTACAGTTCAATGAGTCATCAATTTTGCCCACAGAGATTTAAAATTCACTTATCATTGATCAGACGTCACAGGTCCAGTTTGTCAGACTTTGAGGAGTATGACTCAGATACCACTACAGATGGAGAGTACTACTTGAGCAGTGGTGATTGGGAGAAGAGTTAATACTCTAGCAAAGGGGGATGTTTTGAGTAACATTGTGCAATAGTTTTATTTAGCAATTCACGTTTTAGTGAAAATAATTTCTTACAGGCCTCTCTCTGTATTGTTGAAAAACATGACTAAAACGGGACTAATATGTGCATTAATTGAATCCATATTGTAGCCAACTTAATGACATCTCTACTGTTGCAGGGCTCTATGCTTTTTTACAAGTTGAAAAATGTTTGCGAACACAAATAAATTGAAGAGCACAATGAAACATATTTGAGGTAATAAAACTAGAATCTTACATTGTTCTAGTTTCACTGGTGCTCCTAAATAAAAATTCCAGGTCGCACAGCTAGATGTTTAGGCGTATATGCGAGTAAAATGCTCGCACCGTAGAGCCCTGCGTTGCACATATAAGCACAGTTAATATTTTTGTTTAAATAATTGAATCGTTGAAAAAAATTGTTAAGCCTATGTACTGTTGCTTTGCGTAAGCGGAACTAAAGTATGGATCCCAGTGGACTACACCGAGGATATTTTCATGGTACATTCACAGTCTGGAAAAAAGTTCGTGACATTAAACGAATCTTGTTTAATTAAAAGCGTGTAATATACGGTATTCTTCTGTAATATCCAATCGATAATTGGTCTGTGTAAACAAATGCTTTTTCCTGTGCGTATTTCATCAAAATTCCTCAATACCCACGAGTCCATACATCGTCCAATCACACTACGCCAAATCAAAACTTCACCCCCCGATCTCCACCCTTTTCTGAAGACGAGATGCTGCCTGCATAATTGGTACCATAAAAATAAATATTAGTTTGCTAGTCTACTTTTAGAAATTAACTATGACGCGTAAAGATAACCTACTCAACCCTGTACGGAGTTTGTTTCCGTTAGTTTGTATAGTTTTAATATTATCCACATGTTGTAGTGACT
Source organism: Oncorhynchus mykiss (assembly GCF_013265735.2). NCBI lineage: Eukaryota > Metazoa > Chordata > Actinopteri > Salmoniformes > Salmonidae > Oncorhynchus > Oncorhynchus mykiss. The sequence continues at coordinate 32,252,319 of NC_048593.1, read as the reverse complement.
TTCCGTGTTGTCAAGCTAGTGAAGTCGGTCCTGAAAAATGTCTTGTTTGGGGTCCAGGGCTCGACCCAAAAGTCGTTTTGCCCGTCCGATACTTCATCATCCAGGCTGTCAACTCAGCTGGGAAAAACTTCACCCTCTCTCCAGGTACGTGTTGATAAACAGCAGAATTACCTAAAACCAATGGGCGCAACCGACTGAAGACGAAAGTTGAGTGACGTCGGGGGGAGGTGCATCTGCGACAGCCGAAAGTAATGTGGTTTTCCAAAGCAAGGCTCAGAACAATATTTTATTTAACTAGGCAAGTCAGTTAAGAACAAATTCTTATTTTTAAGACAGATTTTTACCTTGGGCTTCGATCTAGCAACCTTTCGGTCACTGGCCCAACGCTCCAACCTCTAGGCTACCTGCCGCCCCAAGAAATGCAGTGTTGTCATTGTTTATAAAATGTTTCCTTTATGTCGAAAAAAACATTTATCCAACACCAATATCACACACTCGCAACCTGAAATCACATGTATGCAATCAATTAGTGAGGGAGAGCCTCATTCACTGTAGGCTACACATGAATTGCAGCAAATTGGTTTCTGTTTCTTTCGCGTGGGTCAAGTACAAACACCCCAATGATTGCTTGACCTCCCACAATGCAGGTGATGGCTGCAGGATGAAATTGGTGAAGAGCAACTGCAGACATTTGAAGTCAACTTCATGACCTTTGATCTCATGATTTTGTAAGGTTCATGCAGTCCATAGTCACTTTAACTCAACCTACATGTACATATTACCTCAACTAACTGGTGCCCCCTGTATATAGCCTCTCTACTGTTATTTTACTGCTGTCCATGATTGGGAACCCTTTTATTCCCCTAGTTAGCTTAGTCTTTGCAGACTGAAAATTACTCCATCTCTAATTGACCCTATGGTTACATTATTGTTTCCGTTACAGAGGTGATCCATCTAACTAATTTTAATTATCTTTACATGTAGGTAAAGACTCATTCAGAGTGAAGATTGTCTCACTCTCACAGAAGGAGCATGTCCGCATCCACGTCCCCCTCCCCCTGGACAGAGGAGATGGTTCTTTTCTGATGAGGTACCGTCTGTATGGCAGTATCCTCAAGGGACTGAAGGTCGAAGTACTCTACAGAGACAGTCACGTTGCCAAGTCACCTTATACCCTACAAGGTACCTATATCAGTCAATGGCTCACAGATTATTTCAATGAAAGCAGATTAGTGTGATCATTTGACAGAAATTACAAGTGAACTCCTCATCAGAGTATGCCTGTATGAATAATATAGGCTAGATCAGTGTATCCTCCAATACCCCCAACAGCACACATTTTTATTGTAGCCCCAGACAAAAACACCTAATTGAATTTGTCATGGGCTTGATGATTAGTTGACAAGTAGAATCAGGTGTGCTTGTCCAGGGCCATAACAAAAATATGTACTGTTGGTGGGACTGGAGCTGGGAAACACCTGACTAAATGGCAGTATGTTGTAAATTTGATCTATTCTTACTGCTTCCACATGATGCATCCCTTTGGTTGTATATACTCAGGCCCAGTCTATCATGAGTACTGCGACTGCCCAGAGCATGATGTTCCCACCTGGCAGAGCATTATGCAGTGTCCTGCTGAGGAACCCCAGATCCAGAGGGACTTCAATGCCTTCCCCTCCATTGATCTGCAGCGCCTCCTACAGGAAGTTCCCCAGCGGTTCTCCAACAGAGGAGGTCTCATTCACTATGCTGTCATCAACAACCAGGTGTACCGTCGCTCGCTGGGAAAATACACTGACTTCAAGATGTTCTCTGATGAGATGTTACTATCCCTAGCCAGGAAGGTAAAGAGTTGCTTTGTGGGGGGGGGTTGTGTGCAGGTCTCTGTCCTTTCATCAAGAAGTATGATCATGTTCCTTTCTGAACTGTTTTGTGATACTTTGTCCGTTGCCTGAAACTCTCCTAATACCGTATTTTCAATAGAATTGTTTAGTTCATTGTTCTGCATAAACTGAGCTCCCCTGTCTTTGTCTCTGAATTTGAATTTAAAGGTGAGGCTGCCTGATGTGGAATTTTACATCAATGTGGGAGACTGGCCAATGGAAACAAGGAAAGCAGATGACGATCCTGGGCCTGTTCCAATCATCTCCTGGTGTGGCTCAACAGACACCCGAGACATCATTCTGCCCACTTACGACATCACTCACTCAACCCTGGAGACCATGAGAGGCGTTTCCAATGACCTACTGTCAGTCCAAGGCAACACAGGTAAGACATATAACCTCATTCTGCTTACTTACACATCATTACTCACAATAACCTTATTCTGTTTCCTTGGTGTCTAGGTCCCCCTTGGGCCAACAAAACGGAACAGGCCTTCTTCCGTGGCCGGGACAGTCGTGAAGAGCGCCTACACCTAGTCACTCTGTCCAAGAAAAACCCAGAGCTGCTAGATGCTGGGATCACTGGCTGGTTCTTTTTCAGGGAAAGGGAGAAGGATCTGGGGAAAGCAAATCTTGTTGGATTCTTTGACTTCTTCAAGGTGAGGGAACATTCTGAACACTCCAATCACCCAAAGCCAGCAGTTTCCCATTTGAAAACTGATTTTACATGTGTGAGAAGTGAGAAGATAAAGAAATGTTAGCCATTGTTGATTTTTTATTTATTTATTCAGAACCGTGACACCTTGAGTTCCCTCTCCCATTTATAGTATAAGTATCAGGTGAATGTGGATGGCACAGTGGCAGCTTACAGGTTCCCTTACCTGATGCTGGGGAACAGTTTGGTGCTGAAGCAGATCTCACCATATTATGAGCATTTCTACACCCATCTGAAGCCAGGCACCCACTACATCCATGTGAAGAGGAGTCTCTCTGACCTCATACAAAAGATTGAGTGGGCTAAGGTAAGGGAGAGAGTCAAATCCCCCCCAAAATGGTCACTTGTTACGTAAACAACATGGGGAAAACTAATAGTGAAATGTTTACTTACGGGCCCTTCCCAACAATGCAGAGAGAAAAAATACACAATGAGTAACGATAACCTGGCAATATACAGTGCATTCGGAAAGTATTCAGCCCCTTCACTTTTTCCACATTTTGTTACGTTACAGCCTTATTCTAAAATTGATTAAATTAATGTTTTTCCTCATCAATCTACACACAATACCCCATAATGACAAAGCAAAAAAGTTTAGACATTTTTGCAAATGTATTGAAAATAAAAAACATACCGTATTCAGACCCTTTGCTATGAGACTTGAAATTGAGCTCAGTTGCATCCTGTTTCCATTGATCATCCTTGAGATTTTCTACAACTTGATTGGAGTCCACCTGTGGTAAATTCAATTGATTGGACATGATTTGGAAAGGCACCTGTGCCACAGTTGACACTGCACGTCAGAGCAAAATCAAAGGCATGAGGTTGATTGAATTGTCCGTAGAGCTCTTGAGACAGGATTGTGTCGAAGCACAGATCTGGGGAAGGGTACCAAAAAATGTCTGGTCACTCTGAACAGAAACCAATGGCCACTCTGACAGAGTTCTAGAGTTCCTCTGTGGAGATGGGAGAACCTTCCAGAAGGACAACTATCTCTGCAGCACTCCATCAATCAGGTCTTTATGGTAAAGTAGCCAGACGGAAGCCACTCCTGAGTAAAAGGCACATGACAGCCTGCTTGGAGTTTGCCAAAAGGCACCTAAAGGACTCTCAGACCATGAGAAACAAGATTATCTGGTCTGATGAAACCAAGATTGAACTATTTGGCCTGAATGCTAAGCATAACGTCTGGAGGAAGCCAGGCACCATCCCTACGGTGAAGCATGGTGGTGGTGGCAGCATCATGCTGTGGGGATGTTTTTCAGTGGCAGGGACTTGGAGACTAGTCAGGATCGAGGGAAAGATGAACAGAGAGATCCTTGATAAAAACCTGCTCCACTGTGCTCAGGACTTCAGACTGGGGCGAAGGTTCAGTTTCCAGCAGGACAATGACCCTAAGCACACAGCCAAGACAACGAAGGAGTGGCTTCGGGACAATTCTCTGAATGTCCATTTAAGAATAAGGCTGTAACTTAACAAAATGTGGAAAATGTCAAGGGGTATGAATACTTTCCGAATGCACTGTAGGTAGGGGTAAAGTGACTAGGCAACAGGATAAATAATAAGCAGCAGTAGCAGCGTATGTGATGAGTCAAAAGAGTTAGTGCAAAGGGGGTCATGCAGATAGTCTGGGTAGCTATTTGGTTAACTATTTAGCGGTCTTATGGCTTGGGGTGAGTAGAGGCTGTTCAGGGCCCTGTTGGTTTCAAATTTGGTGCATCAGTACTGCTTGGCATGCAGTAGCAGCGAGAATAGTATGACTTGGGTGGCTGGAGTTTTTGACAATTTTTAGGGCCTTCCTCTGACACTGCCTGATATAGAGGTCCTGGATGGCAGGGAGCTCGGCCCCAGTGATGTACTGGGCCGTACACACTACCCTCTAACGCCTTGCGTCGTATGCCAAGCAGTAAGTGCATGTTAAGGAAGGACATGCCAAGGAATGTATGTCAATGTGTGTCAATATGCATTGCTACCATTTGTATGTTTGTCTGCTTGCAATGCGAATGCATTTTTTACCATTAGGATTTAGCTGTTTTTTTGTGCATATTTGATTAAGATAGTAATGTCTTTATTTTCCCTGCAGGAGAATGATGCTGAAGCACAGGCAATCGCTAAAGCAGGCCAGGCAATTGTAAGAGAGCTGGTACAACCGAACAGACTGTACTGTTACTATTTTAGTGTGCTACAGGTAATTGCCTCCTGGTATTGTTTTTATGCTATGCTTGCCAATGCTAAATCGGCTCATATATTAAGATAGCATTCTTATCATTGATATAAGAAACCCGGCTGAGGAAGTTCTTTCCTGTCATAACAGATGTACTCTGAGCGTCAGACAAGCCGGCCGACACAACATCCAGAAATGGAGCTGGTGCCCCAGCCTTCAGACCAGAGTGCCCTTTGTAGCTGTCAGCGAGAGCCTCAAATAGATGATCCCAGCCGGAATAAGGATGAACTCTGATCAAAACACTTTGAAAGGAAAGAGGAGAGACCCTAGCTATTTCAATACAGAAAGTGCTTATTAAAGGAAGAATTACCTCTGAGATCAGGACTGCTAGCTAAGTGGATGTACCAACATTCATATAGAGAAATATTCCATTTGGTTTGAGCCAGAGGAACCATGTCACAGCTCACTTTGCCTGGAATATGACTGCTTTATTGACAAGACCATTAGGCAAACATCAATTTCCACTGTTTTCACTGTCCTGTGTGATATTTTGTACTGCATTTTGTATGATGGTCATCATGATTGCATTTTTAAAAATTTTCTTAGATTGCCTTTGATGTTGTTAACCTCCTGTTTGACCAAGATCATGTAATTTGCCTTGGTTATTTATTTTTATTTAATTTAACATTTATTTTTCTTGGCAAGTCAGTTATAAACACATTCTTATTTACAATGATGGCCTACCAAAAGGCAAAGGCCTGCTACAGGGATGGGGGCAGGGATTAAAAATCAAATAAATGAAATATAAATATAGGACAAATCACATCACGACATAAAGAGAGACCTAAGATGACGACATAGCATGGCAGCAACACGTGACAACACAGCATGGTAACAACATGGCAGAAGCAAAGGGTACAAACATTGGGCACAGACAAAAGCACGAAGGACAAGAAGGTAGAGACAGCAATACATCACGCAAAGCAGCCACAATTGTTCTAAGAGTGTCCATTACTATAGATATTCCTTGGATGGGGACAATATGAAACAATTTGTTGGCATTGCTTTTTTTCGGCATAAATATTCGTCTGGAAGAGGCTCTGCAGAGTGGTCACTAGCTGGCACAGCCACAAAGTCATCAAATCTGCTAACTGCTAACCATAGTGCCTAACCCTAACCTTAAATTAAGACCAAAACGCGAAATGTTGTTTTCATGAATTTGTACAATACTGCGGTTCAACCATCTAGCGGAAATCGCTCAATTCTGCCTTCAGAGCAAGACTCGTGACAATAACCTATGATTGTGCAATTAATAAACGACATATTTGCTTCACAGTTACTGTTGCTTGTGATCCATTATTCTTGTCTACAACTAAGGCTAAAAATCACAAAAATGAGGGGGCACCCGGATTTGAACCGGGGACCTCTTGATCTGCAGTCAAATGCTCTACCACTGAGCTATACCCCCAGTGCGTGTAAACTAAGGAACGTTTTCAAATATATAGCGACTTATTGAACAGCACAAAGGTGGTTATACATGTATTGTTACATTTACGTAGGGTATGTTTTAGTACTAATAGCTACTCGTTCAACAGCACCGAGATGGCTATGCTTAGATTGTAAAATTTACGTAGAGTAGTATCACATTGACTTCACTTTGGACTGCCTGTGGTTTTATTTCCTAGATCATTTAAATGTTTTGACTAAAGTCTATCGCTACAGTTTTGATACAAAACAAGTATTTTGTAATGAAACAGCAGGGAGCAGATCTCGAACCGTCGACTTTCGAGTCCGAGGTCTGGCGGGCTATCGACTGTGCCGCAAAAGCGTACTCTTGTGGAATCAATTTCCGCGGATATAAACCCAGGGTCGTTACGATATATATATATATCTAGTAGTAGCTCGACGCCAGCTAGTTGTGGTGATGTGTGTTTTGTCCTACATTTTTATTTAATTTATTTTAATTTTTAATCCCAGCCCTCGTCCCCGCAGGAGGCCTTTTTCCTTTTGGTAGGCCATCACTGTAAATAAGAATTAGTTCTTAATTGACTTGCCCAGTTAAATAAAATAAATATAAAGTTTCAGTGCCTACACCGGAAGTAGGCAGTGAGTATTTGTTCAATTGAATGACAAGACTGCAGCCATAGTGAGCATTTTGAGTAGTTTGCTAGCCAGCTTTGTAACAATTTCTTATAACCCAGTATCATATAGCATATTACTCTAGAAAAGCTTTTCATACTGATCCCATTTCGAGAGGTCAAAAACAATGACCCTCTTGACCTGAATTTCAAGCCGATCCTTTTTCCTTTAATTCCTATCGTTGTGATTTAATACCGACTTGTATTCAAACTCCTTACAAATGATTTTACTCTTTACCAACAAAGTCTAGTTAATATCTTACAATCACCTTCATCCTAACTAGCTAGATAAGTAGCTTGCTGACGTTAGCTAACCATGTAGCGGTATAGTAACCAGCTAGCTTTGTTTGGTCCATCCATACCAATGATCCATACTAGCTAGTTAGCCAACTACAACAAGTTCTCTAGGAATTTGCTAGCTAGCTAGTTACCTTGCTACGTGTACTAAACTAATAAAATGATTGTACATTTAATTGCTATCTAGTTAGTTTTCAGTGTCTGATTGTGTACTACACATGCATCTGTCTTTCCCACACTTTATTACACTGTCATCTTATCCTAGGAGACGCGGCGCTTGACTTCCTACAAAGGGTGTGTTCGTAAATTCACTCTGGTTATCAACTCCAATTTCAGTGCACTCTCGTCTGAGTGCCAGATTGCAGAATAATTTAGGAATTCCTACAAAGTTTCAACCTTTCTCTAGACACACTCAGTGGGAGTAATGAGAGCATGTGGTTTGAGGATGTTCTTAATGGTGAGTATTTGAATACTATAAAAAAAAGTTGCACACACTAATCAATTATGCCCCTGATCAGTTAATGGGTGTAGCAACCAACGTTTTGGCACACAGTGGCTTCTTCAATCCTGAAGAAAGCCCAACACTGCGTGTCGAAACGTTGGTTGCTATATCCATTAAATGTTTTGGAGCATAATTAGTATGCAACTTTATTTGTATAGTTTACTGTTTACTAGAGTATTTGAAAACTGCCATCATTCATCTGTTTTACAAAGAAGTGTGACTAATGTGGTGGTCATATTTATATTTTCTTGCAGGTCCAGCTCAATGTGAATTGAAGGGAGAGCTACATCTCAGGATGGAGAACACGTTGGGACTGATGTAAGAGTCTCCCAACTAGTGTTTGTTACATTTGTCTGTGGGTTTATTGCTGAGTTTTTAATTGTTTTTCTTACATGCCAGATAAAATTGCAGTGTGAAATATGAATGTATGAGGATGGACAACATGTTGTTTAATGTAGTTTTTATTATTGGTTTGTGTTATGAAGCAGCACACAGGCGTTTTAAATAGAAAATAAGCAACTCACAAGAGTCGTACCTTCCTATACTGCAGTCCACAGAACATTACTCATGTGTATATAGTCAATTCATTTCAGATCATCCGTTGTAGCAAACTCCATTTGACATGATCTTAACTATTAGAAGGACAACACTGCTTCAACTTAGTAGGGAAGGTAAGGACAGTTTAAAGAAAACACTCAGTGGTAGCATTAATTTGATTTACAGCAGTACCAGAGTATTCTGCTTCATCTTTGCACATACAGTATATAACATATGTCTGCACTAAATGTTTTGGTTGCTTATGAGCATTTACTGATATAAAATGGTTGATAAAATACAGGTACAATAGATGTCTTTGTATAGGGTAACGACTAAAGGAGGAAAATAGTTATTAAAAAGCTTTCAGTACAATCTTAAATGTTTACATTGAATGAAAGTCAAATGTCTATAGGAATAAAACACTTCTTTCCTAACAATGTGCAGAATAAACAGTAAAACTTAAATGGATGCCGATATGATGTAGATATGGATCCATGATCCTGTCTGTTGTAAACCTTCAGTCTAGCTTCTCCTCCTGGAAGTAGTCTGCCTCATTGAGATGGTCCTGGAACTTCTCATATTCCTAAGAGAGAGACATGAGAGTGAAACAGCGAGTGATGGTCAGTAAAGAAAATCAGAGAGCATGGCTTTCTATTCTACACATGTGGAGTTTGAGGGAACAAGTAAAGAGGAAACAGGCACCAACAGTTCAAGAAAGAGTTAAGAGCTTGTAAGTAGGCATTTCACGGTAAGGTCTACACTTGTATTCGGCGCATGTGACAATGTTTGATTTGATGATTCAATGAGGAGTACTGTCATTTTATGGAGAGTAAGTGGGGTATATACCTCTGAGATCCAGCCACTCTCCTCTAGTTTTGTGAACACCCTTTTCACAGTTTCCTTCACTGGCTCCTCCTCGCCATTCTTCTCCTCCATCACTGTCCGGCAGTGTTGAAACAAGTGGTACTTGAAGTGTTTCAGAGCATGATACACCTCTGTTCGGCTGGCACAAACAGAGCACACACTGAAAGCCTGTAATTTAGGAAAGACATGCAAGGTAGGTGACCTGTTGTGGAAAACCCTCTTAAGACAAACTGCAAACCTGACATTTCACAAAAGGTTAAATTGGTGCAAGGATAAGGATACAAAATTATTCGATCTGATGTTGATCTGTTGTGATGTACTTTTTGTTAGGGTGGATTTTATGGGATGCCAACGTCACGTACTATATGCGTTCATCTGGGGACAGCGATGGATAAAACAAAGACGGTTGGTTTCTTCTCAGATGTAGTACCTGTGTGTCACTGGGCATGAATTGGTCCTCTTGAAGGCTGTTGAGGTCATACAGTTGCCCCGAGAGATTCACACTGAAACTGCACTGTCGCTGGAGCTTGCATGCCTCACAAACACTCCCATGCAATCCTAACTTCATCAGCTGGACCTTGGGGTAACACTCCACCCGCTCCTGTACATGGACACAAAAAAACATACCTCAGTTTGCATATATTGTTTTTTCACATGATGTAAAGAATGGAAGTCTTAGCCAAAGTACAAGCATAGATGTATAAAGATCGGTGAATATGCAGCCAATGTTGAATGACTTAAGTTCTCTGAAATGTTTCTTCACCTTGTACCGGTCAGTCCAGCGGCTCCTCTGTTTTAGGTTCTCCAGGCGAGGGAGGATCATCCGCTCATCAAAGTGGAACAGCGACGCCATCATCTCCTGAGCATATCGCTTTGTCCGATCACCGCCTGCTCACAGTGATCAACCAATTAGATTCCCTACACTTGGATGATACAGTCAATTGGGGATGGTGTTAAAGACCCATTATTGTTTAAAATAAAACACTTACCATAAAGAGACTTGAGAAAGGTTTCATCCAGGACGTTGATCATAAGGGCTTTGACGACCACTTGAAAGTGATTGAGCTGAGACCCAGTGATGACTAGCAAAAACAGGAAAATGAATCATAACACATATAGTAGTGGTGATTTCAGGTGTAAACATTGACCCCATGATATAGTGTCAGCTAAGACTCACATTGGCGTGGAAGAGAAACAGCCTTTTCATCTGACGACTCCTTGTCCCCTGTCTTTTTCATATCCTCAACTATGAAGTCCTTCTGACTGTCGCTGTCATCTGCCGCCTCTTCTTCACTACTGCCCACCAATACTTCAGGGGCATCATCATTGTGGTCATCATCCTCATCACCACTAGCATCTTTTTCTTCTTTACCTTTCTTTTCTTCACCCGAATCCTGAATCTTTACAAGCGAACAAAACATTGGTTGTAAAACAATGTTAAACATTTCCTCAGTACCTTATGGACGTTTTGTGGGTATATGCGACATTATTTTGCACAATGGATCAACACTTAAAGATACTGCATGTTATGTTATGCTCGTTTACATTATATATGGTGATAAGCTACCTCCAACGTGCTCCTGCGTTTCGGGACGCGGGACTTCATCTTCTTGGATAATGCCAGGAGTTGAGACTGGCGTTGCTTTCGTTTAGCTGCGGTCTCTTTGGCTTCAGCAAACTGTTTGGCATTTTGTGCAGCACTCTGGTCCTCCGAATCAGAATCTTGACTTTGTTGTTTAATGCGTTTTTTGGGAACGACTTTCCGTTTGGGTTTGGTTCCTTCGTCGCTGTCAGAGTCACTGGAGCTGTCAGCGAGGACGCGCTTCCGACGAGGACGGGATCTACCTTCGCTGGAGCTACTACCTTCACTCTGTTCTCCACTGGCAGGTGTACTTTCGCTCCCGCTGTCTGAATTCTGATACTCACTCTCTGAGTCTGAGGCGCTGATGCTGGTCGTGCTCGCGCATGACTCCTCGTCACTGTCATCAAGGATAGACGACGGCAGACCGATTTGAGCCCTTTTCTTCTTTGCTTCAGCTTTATTTTTTCGCATCGTCGCGAACACTTGACGCTTGTACAGGCTTTCCATAGTTGCTTACACAGTGCTGCTAAGTTAAGAGACCAAATTAAAGTTAAATAATGTTACCAACCCTGGCTGGCTGGCTGGCTAACGTTAGCAATTAGCTAGCTAATGTGAGATGCAGAACATGCTCATTTGTGTAAAATGTCGCCTATAAAACATTATCTATGCGAGCAACCATATGTAAACAACGTTACTCTTAAATTGATACCAAGCTTTAATCTCGGTGAACCTTAAAAAATTGAAACTTCCAATTGTATCTCGTGTGCACGTTTTGTTTTGTTTTTATAGATGTTGTGTCTGTGCTTCTTCCCACTTCCGCTCTCCACTCAAAAAAGGGCTACTAAAATCATAGCGCCGCACCTGGGCATTCTAGAGAGAAACGACTAGGTTTTTCCTTAACGGTAGACTACTTGTGTCAATTAAATTAGTGATTTGTATTAATCATAGGCATAGCTAATGTGAATCATGTAAATAAGGTCATTAAAACCTTTTTCATGCTTCAATTCAGAAATAAATGAGTAAATTATAAAACATCTTTAAATATCTTATTTTATTCAGGAAAAGTGGTAAATGTTCTTCAAAAATAAGATAATTGGAGAACAGAATTATGTGCAAGAATCAAACAATGTAACACGTCAGCAATTAGAAGTCCATTTTACGTTTAATAATCAGCTAAAAATCATTTTTAACATTTATTAATTTCACGACCAGATGAGAATGGCACCATCTGACCCAGCTGATAATAAGTACTCCCCCTTGTGATCAAAGACTACACTCTGGACAGCATCATCATGGCCCAATAAACTGGACACCTGAGTAGATGCCAGCTCCACCAGCTTAACTGAGCCATCATTACTGGCGATAGCCAGTGTTCGGCCTGACGGGCTAAAGGCCATTTGGTTGCTGGGATGTGGCCCAGTGTCCATGGTTATCAAGGCTGCTACTTTCCTCACATCCCATAGTTTGACCACTCCATATGAATCACAGGAGGCAACAGTGTTGCCCAGTGCATTAAAGGTGGCATGGTTGCAGGAGTGCTGGTGGCCATAGAAGGTCTGTGCACACAGGCCAATCCTGGCGTCCCACAAAGACAGGGTTTTATCAGCTGAACAAGTAAGAAGAGTGTTGGAAAAGGGCAGGAAAGTAACACTGTTGACCGAGTCAACGTGGCCACGCAGTGTGCTACGACAGCGCTCGCTCTGCAGGTCCCACACCTTTGTAGTGTTGTCCATTGAGCAGGAGGCCACAAAGTCCCCACATGAGTGGAAGGAGCAGCCCCAAGTGGCATGGGTGTGGCCATCCAGAGTCAGGATGCAGCGGCCTTGGGAGAAATCCCAGATCCTTACTGTTGTGTCTCCACTGGTGGTGGCCAGGCTACCACCATTTGGGTGAAAGCTACAGCCAGAGAGCCAATCACTATGACCCTCTCCAGTCATGATCATGTCCCCCATGGGCATACCCCACAACCTCCAGAGCTGATCGTCACTGGAGGAGGCTACAATAAACTTCCGGGGGTGCAGGGCGAGACAGCTTATTGGCAGGGTATGGGCCTTCAGTGAGTTGGTGAAGCGGAATCCAGATGCTTTGGGGCAGTGTGAGGCCAGGGCTTTAATTTGGCCTAAGTAGGGGTTCACACGGCTGCTGACAGGAAACTCTGAGTCTTTCAGGTGTTTCTGAGCTGTGTTTTTGGTTGGGTCTTTGTCTTGGTCATAGAGTGCAATTCCATCATTCTGTAGCTGGATTCCTTTCCCAGACGTACTCTGATATTTCTCCTGTTGTGGGGGCAGACCTGTGTCTCTGTTGGCTGAGCGGATTGTAGATGAGGAATGTACATTACACAGGGTCGCTTCCAGACTGTTGGCCTGGCCACATGCTCTGTCCCTCTCTAAACTGATGAGCATCTTCTGTTTCAGCGCCACTTGGTACTTATCACTCAACTGCTTCAGTGCAGGCTCATATGACCCATAGTGCTTCTTCAGTCGTTTGATGTCTTCAACAAGCCTGTTCTTTTCTTGGACAACACGCTTATGCTGCAGACGATGGAAATCCCTCTCTTTCTGAAGTTTTACCAGTGTTTCGCTAGCTTTGGAAGCTGCCTGCCTGTAGCTGTCCCGCTCTCTCTGTACATTCTTCAGCTCGTTGTCTAGAAGTTGGTTGTGTGTATACGCGTCAGGCACAAACTCCACTAGCTCGGTTTTCAACAACCCCCTCTGCTCCATTTCGTACCACTCTGCTTGGAAACAATCCAAAGTTCTGCTCATGCCCATTTTGACAAGGAAGTTGCGGAGAAAGTCGTCCACCACTTCTGGAATGTGTGAGACGGGTTGCTTAGCTGAGCTGAGCCTCTGTAACACTGACCCCGTTCCATCTGAAGCATCGCGCAATGCTCTTACCGCGGCCTCCAAATCCTCATCATCCCCCTCTGCCAAGCTCCTTTCTTCATCGGCAAGAACCTCCTCATATTGATAATCGTCGTCTGAGTCATCTGGTATCAACACCTTTTCGAGGTAATATGGCCCATCGACAGATTCTTGCGCTGTTTCATTTTTCGCAGCCATTCTACCAACAACCGCTTTCTGTGTTTGTTTATCCGTCTCCATGGTCACACATTCTCGAACGCTGAGAGATTAAACATCCTGTTTGCCAAGTGTCTATGGAAATTGATAAGCCAATCAACCCTACAGGCCAGAGAAATGTGGGTGGTTTTCAATCTAAATAAAAAATACTTATCTTTTTTCCCCCAATCCTTTATTCCTCAACTGCAACAATTACGCAGGAGTGTGTAAAATAGACAGAAACACACAACACACAATATCTAATGATATCCAATGTCACACAATATCTAATGCCATTGCCATTGATTTGAATGCATTCAATGTGATTAAAAAAAATGTTATTATATAGCTAGGCCTACCTGTGTACGTCATGCCAAATTGCCAATAAAGAAAGAGATGAAATAGAAAGGGAGCGAGCGAGAGAGAAAACGAAAACTGCGTTCGTTTCCTAACCTGCAATGGCAAAACAATTACAGCAGGTGGCATATTCAATTCACGGTTGACGTTATAGCACCACCACTCAATGACAAACACACACACACCTTAGCACTGATCGCTGCACATTAAAACGTCAGTCCCCCTATATCACCTGTCCTATAATAACCTATATCCTACCTATAGGTTATTGTTCTTCCTCACCTAGGTCTATAACACAATTTTATCCATATGTCAAAGTATCAGATCTCAACGTGCGTAAGAATTTAAATTATAAGGGTTTTACTAGTGTAATGAAACAGCAGGGAGCAGGTCTCGAACCCTCGACCTTCGTGCCGGAGGTCCGGCGCGCTATCGACTGTGCCGCAAAAGCATGCTCGTGCGGCAGGTTCGATTTCCGCGCTTATAAACCCAGGGTCGCTACACTACTCCCTCCTTTCAAAGAGCGCGTCCTCGCTCTAGCTTGCGACTCTACGTCTTACAGGAACGCGCTTACCGGCCAAGCACACGCACTGTCGTGGATGCGAGGTCCGATCACTTCTGACACCAATGTAATGAAACGAGTAGTTCTCGGACACTTCGAGCCCGAGGTCCGGCGCGCTATCGACTGTGCCGCAAAAGCATGCTCGTGCGGCAGGGTCGATTTCCGCGCTTATAAACCCAGGGTCGTTACACTAGCCTGACATCGAAACGTATGGCAACAGCTCTTTAAAAAAGTAAGCTGTGATCTGTCTGGTTCTTGAAATTGAACTTGACTGACAATCGGGGGCTATTATGCTTATTTTTTCAGCTGGCAACCAATAGGAAGCCAAGAACACGTGGATGCGACAGATTTGGGACTGTGACAAGTAAAGTAGCCCTCAGATGTCAGTGTGGACGGGGGATGAGAGAGGGGAGGCAGCGTGGTTGACGAACATACTTTTACGCAGTCAAGCTCAGTCCAGACAAGAGGCTCACCTGTGCGGCGAAAAAAATGAGCCATCCAAATGAGAAAGATGCCTCTGACACAACCGAGAGTAAACCTAAATCCCCCATGCTCTCGTACTGCATCGAAAGCATACTCGGCCGGAGAAGTCCTCTCAAAGTCAGACTCACGGGAATGCAAAGTTTACCAATGCTGGCTGGAAGAGTGGAGCATAATGCGTCTTTGGAAGGTAATATGTTGTTGGTTGACTTTCTCTGTAACACCTAGCACCCTACTTTGTGCGCAATATGCAATTAAATAATGCATGTCCAAATGTAAACATGTCCAAATGTATATTGCATTTGCAGCTAATGGTTAAGATATAGCCAGTGCTTGACTTGGACTGAAATAGGTTCCGGTACTCATTTTGGGTGCCGGTAATGTTTATACATATTTAGGTGCAGGAGCTCCACGATACGTTTGAGCTAATAGTCTATAAGAGGAACAGGAGCTCAAGCAGTAAAACCGGAGGTGCCGGTAGGCCTACTCAGCTCCCGCCCAAGTCAAGCACTGGATATAGCGTTCAAAACGCATACGAACGAAACAACATGAGAAACAAAACAAGTTGGTTAAATTTGTGCAGCCTGCCCTTTGCATTTAACTTAAATTTCATTAGGCCCGTCTATGGGTTTTTAGAGAAGACTAGCATATACAGGGCTATATACTAGTCTTATTAAACATATTGCATATTGCGCTGTTGATTATTTACAAGTTCCTTAAAATAAACGGTCTGTCTTCACAGCCTCTCAGAAAAATGCCGACATACACCTGCCCACCAAGTTGCGGCGTCTATATGGCCCAGCGGGGAAGTTCATGGACTCCAGTCGCGGAATTCGCGATCATGAGAAGCAAGAAGACAGGGAGCGTCCTCTAGACAAAGCCCATGAAATTCTGAAAATCACTCAGGCGCCACAAGTTAACATCAGCCGCAGTAAATCATACAGGGAGAACGCGTCCCACAGTCCGAGAGAGGAAGAACAGAATCTCGGGCGAGGGAAAGAGGGACAGGGTGAACTTGGCGCCCCAAAGTTCGAGGACACTTGCAAGGAGCGCATCTGCGAAGAAGTAGAAACGTCCCCAAAGAACGGGGAGAGTTTGCACATCGATGGAGATGTAAAAGATAGCGAGGACAACGTGTGCCTTTCAGCTGGCAGTGATTCAGAGGAGGGGATGCTAAAGCGAAAACAGAGGAGATACAGGACTACGTTTACAAGTTATCAACTTGAGGAGCTGGAGAGAGCTTTCCAGAAGACGCACTACCCGGATGTGTTCACGAGGTAGAATTCTCGTGTGCCAGCATTTTTAAAAATCTGTTATTTTAACACTATTAAAATGTTAATCTGTTGCATATATGGCTAGGCCCATGGTTATGAAAATAAAATAAAAATTGAGCTTTTAGTTTGTGATAATCCAAATTAGGAGTCTAGATATGATTCGAAAGTTAGCCTTTTTTTATGGTAAATCCTTGCATTGAGGTGATCAACATATAAATGAGCATTGTTTGCCTAAGAAATGTAAGAAAATCAAACATTTATTATCATTAATAGTAATATCAGAACAGTAATATCATTTATTAGATTGTTATGAATGATTATATAACAGTCATATTACGCATCATTAGTCTACTTTGTTATTAATAATACTAATCATAATAATAATACGTGTTGTACACTATAATTCACACATAACAAAAGGACATATAAAAAGGTGTGTGTGTGCAGGGAATAGAATACCAATGAAATATTATAGAGTAGGCTATTATATTGGTTTAAATATTATATTTCTTTAAACCCATTGTAATGATAATCTGACAGTGACACACTAATTTTCATTATTATTAATTATAATTGTGAAACATTGTGTTTTTTTTACTCATGATAATTGTGGTTGCAAAAAAATATATATTCCAAAAATATTGTTCGAAAGTGTTTAAATTATTGAGAGGTCAATTGAAGTTGGCTGCTGCAGATAGAAAGGTTTGTTCTTTAATGATGGAGCTATTTGTTTGCGTAATTGCGACATATTTGTGAGACAGGATATCTATTGATTCAAACAGCAGAATTTTGAAGATTGAAAGCTATGAATTGTCATTGTTTATTTTCATTATAAGAAGCCTACACAGAAAGTAAGCTAATCCAACAATATTTCATATTTTATATAATGTCATTTCTATTGTATCTTTAGGCTTGTATTATTCTCATCGTTGGATTTGAATGTTTAAAGCGATGATACTGAATATTATTTGCCATTTTTTCTTCTTTCAATTTAGGGAGGAGTTAGCGATGCAGTTGAATCTCACCGAGGCGCGTGTGCAAGTGAGTCTAAATTATTATTACTTCATATTTTACATCATTATGACCATATTTAATTTCGATAAACATGCAAGCACATTATATGATATCCTATAACAATGTGCATCATAATACAAGTGTAAAGTCTATGATAGACCTAATTGCATATTACTGCTATTATTATTATTACATTAAGTAATACAGTTCACTTATGACAGTGAGAGGGAAAATGATTTAAAACACACCAGAAAAGGGAATTTGCTTTAGGGCGTTCATGACTTTATCGTGCACTTAATATCAGTTCAAACAGCCAGTATTAACGTGCCATCCTCGCACTGCGGTGGCGGGTAATGCTGTTTGATTTCCCATCTTCTTTTGTATTAGTCCTGCATTGATATGTTGATATCTTGCATTTCAAGTGAGATAGACGCCGTTATAGGTGCTCGCTACCCTATCCTCATTTTAGGATATTGCTTACATTTTGAAACTCGAGTCTCAACCTTAGATACCAGACTAAGCATGATGTCACTCGCTTCAGCTGTAGATTAGCAAATCATATTTTGGAGAGGTTATAAAACCGTGTAAAATCCATATATTTCGTTTTATAACCAGTGTCAAGTCTGTATGGGAGGGGAATCCTCCATCTCTGTTCTCTTCACTGTCGCCAATAATTGGATTACTTTCAATTTTGAACAAAACATGCTTTATTATCATGTCCAAATGACAATTTCAACAAGTAACACATACTAAATAGATAATACTACATATGTACCCAACATGAAATACTAACCATAACCACATAACTCTAACCCCAACGCTAGGCCTAATGTTCTTTCTCTTCCTCCCTCTATCTAAGGTGTGGTTCCAGAACCGTAGAGCTAAGTGGCGGAAACGAGAGAAATCTGGGGTTCAGACTCACCCCCAGGGCCACACCATCTCTGGACCCCTGGGTGCAGCACACCACCTAAGCCACTACCTGGAGGGAAGTCCCTTTTCGCCCCACTCTCACCCCTCCCTGGACGGTGCCTGG
This sequence comes from Oncorhynchus mykiss, assembly GCF_013265735.2. Classification (NCBI taxonomy): domain Eukaryota; kingdom Metazoa; phylum Chordata; class Actinopteri; order Salmoniformes; family Salmonidae; genus Oncorhynchus; species Oncorhynchus mykiss. Next base: position 32,233,861 of record NC_048593.1, on the reverse strand, counting down.
ACAGCTGCTACCACCTCATTCCAGGGTCTAACCCACCCCCTCTCCAGCTCTTCCTCCCCCCTGGGATTTGGCCCCTTCCTGGGAGCAGCCATGTTTAGACACCCCACCTTTATTAGCCCCTCCTTTGGAAGGTGAGAACCATCAACACCTCTATTAGTATGGCTTCATCTGATTGAAGTGGTTACTTTGGACTATATGTATAATTCATTATTTCTCACTTCTCTCCTTCCCTGACATCTTCTGTATCTATCTCTTCCACCCTTCCCTATCGCTCTTCTTCCATTGACAGACTCTTCTCCAGCATGGGTCCCCTGACACTCTTACGTCAGCCCATACCTGCAGTAGAGGCCCCAGTCCAGCCCAAAATGGCCTTGTCAGAGGCCTCCCCCTCCTCGCCTGTAGACCGCCGGGCCTCCAGTATCGCAGCACTGCGCCTCAAAGCCAAAGAGCACTCAGCTCAGCTGACACAACTCAACATCCTACCTTCCAGCACCACTGGGAAGGAGGTGTGTTAGGAGACATTAAACCCCCTCCAATTCCTTCTACATGGAGCAGGAGTCATGACAAAAGGAATAGCAGCTTTGAAGTGGTAGGCTATAGCACAACAAGGCCTCATCTTTCCCAGTTAGTTGTCCCAATGTTCTGTTACTCCAGACTGTCCACAACATGCTTTCCTCATGAACTGAGGAAGAGAAGAAATACAAATAGTGAACTCCCTGCCCTTTGACCCTCAGGAATGACCCATTAGCAGCCTCGCACAGGGTACTACAGGCCACCAAAGGAACAGCTCTAGGCCCTGGAAAGGTTTAAAAGGAGAGTAATGCTGTTGACCATATAAGCCCAATGTATGTTTAGTGTATTGATGATATGGTGTTTGTTGATAGATAGATTTTCGCAGTCTTATTAAATTACTTGGGTATTCAAGTTATTATTTATGATCAATCATAAAGCAAGTTTTCAGGAGGAACATTTTACATATATATATATAAAATTAAGTTTTCTTTCCTGGTTTCAGATGAATCAGTTGACAAAAAAACTGTCAAATGCAAAACTTTGCACCTTTGCTTGCTTTTAACTGTGTTGCAATGAAATGAAAAATGCTAAATGAAATCATTCTGAGGACAGAATTGAGAGGTTTATTCAACAGCATGAAACAGTATTAACAAGCTTGCAAAAGAGAAACAGATGTGTCTCCAAAAATACACCTGCCCAGTATGGATTGATGGAGCCTAGTTGATAGTCCCACTGATGGATCTCAAGAGCTGGATTCAACTCTTAAACAGGGACAAAGGTGTGGATTAAGGGATTCATATGGTCATATTTATTCTGCAACAAAACGTAGACCGGCATTAAAATACATAACAAAATACAGATTTTTTTTCATATGTGCTGCCGTCGCCTCACGTCTTAATTCGGGAGCCCTACCATTGGCTATTAACTTGATAGCAGTTACCGCTCCTTTAAAAAAAAACAACCTTAATTTAACTCTTCTGCTCAATTTGACCCCGTCCATGCTGCTGAACCAAATCGCGTGAAATTACCTCTCGGATTAATATCCCTTTTTATTGAAAATCCTTCGCGTCTTTTACTTACTAATCTCGTCTAATTTAAACGACACAATAAAGCGACTTTTAGATAAAAGGGTCAGTAGAAGTAGCTTTATTTCAGTTTCACCAGCTGGATTCCCTTTAGTATAGGGGCATTGTTACAAGGGCTAACTATTTCCCAACTATCTTTCCAAGTGTTTTCCAAGCGTTTACATCTATGTGTATATGTGCGCGCATTTTTAGCCATTCCTTTCCCCTTTTCAAATAGCATGGCGTAATAATTAACCCAAATAAACTGTCCAAATAAATATTTCAAAATGTAACATTGTTTTCATGATAACGCATTTCGTCAGCATCTCAAGAAAGCATATTTAAAAATGGACAATAACCCGATTAGTGAAGCCTGTTCCAGGATGAATAAACCTTAAAAATCGACTGGAGATAACGTTGAATGACTGAATTACCGATTTTGAAAAGCAAAGAATGACTGAAGTATGGCACTCATTGTGTGACTTGCGTTAATTCTCTTGCAGCTCATTCTCCTTCATCCAATTAGAATACTTTATTTATTAAGCGGTTTGTCATCTCATAGCTTTCCATTCAGAGCAACAAGGACATCACTTTGTTAAAAGGCTGGGGGTTCCATTATTTCCCTGAGGCAGGCTACTTACATATTCGACAATGTCATGAATAATGGCGAGAGAATAATAGTCCAGGACAGGCCTACACCAATCCCCTTTCAAAGGACTATCAGCAACACAGTAAATTGAATTTCATTGAGTAGCCTAATCCAAGGAAACTCAGAGGCAAGAAGAAAACAAGGAACAGCCAAACACCTGTCATATTGTGATGAGTGGTTGGGAGGCTTTGGCATATAGCCCCAAAGAGGGAAACAGGCCATGCTGAAACACTCTTCTGAATGCCAAGATGTATTTGAACACATTTGACCACACACAAGATGTTTAATCAGACTAAAGAACAACAGCACATGCAGGCAATGAAACAATAAAGGCCAACAAGTTATAATTTGGATAAACAGAGGCAAAAAAATGAGTAAGTGCATTAGGCATCATTAGCCACCAATTTTAAGTTGTCACTGTGCAACTTACGCCTCAAATGCCAGGCATTTTGTTGGATCACAAATTAGTCCATCAATAAGATAAAAGAGAGAGAGAGAGAGAGAGTGAGTGACTCTTGTAGATGGCATATTGACTTTTCCCACCAGGTTGGAGAAAAGGGGACTATTTACTCCACCTCACAGCTGTGGGGGAGTTACAACCAAACTTTCACTTACTGCCATGTGGACAGAGAAGGAGGAGAGAGGGAGAGAAAGGAAGAGGAAGGTGGGCATTGGGGAGTTGGCTCAGATATAGAGAGAGGTGTACAAAATATCAAAACAAATTATATTATATTATAGAAAAAACATTTTCATTTTCAATAAACTTTCAAATGGAAAACGTTACACCTTTCTTTGCTTTTAACTGTGTTGCAATGAAATGAATAATGCAATCATTCTGAGGACAGAATTGAGAGGTGTATTCAACAGCATGAACAGTACAGAGTGCACGTGAGAGAGAGAAAAAGTTGACCCACTCTGTTGATGGGTTATTGGCTTATAAAAATATCAGAACAAATTAGAACTCTATTATTGAATAAACATTTTCCTAAATGTGTATTTAGAAATAATTTAAAACCTTCCCATTTACGTATTCTGAAGGTACAAATTTGATGATATCAACAAACAGAGGGGAATTTGAGGTGAATCTAAGGAAAGAGGAAAATATGTTTGGAAAGAGGGAAGAATAAGTGAATAAGCATACATTTAAAACATAATAATCCGTTTAGCAATTAGTTTATATTAAATATATATACTTTTTAAAAAATCCTTTCAAACGCCTTATAACGCCCATACCTAGGTGACAGGGCTTGTGACAATGGCCATCACACAGCCAGGCCTCATTCCAAGCATTGGACAAATACTGCTCAACTGGCACAGATTGAGAGTCATGGGTGAAACTCTGAGAGATGAGCACATGATGATCACACAAAACAACCCAATACAAGAGAAAGTAAAGAGAAAACAGGGACGATAGAGAGGAGGATTAAAGGTAATCAAAACAAAAGCAATCATGCCATCAATTCTTCAAGATTAGATTTTTTATCTTTCCAATTTGAACAATCTGAGGAGTGGAGAGGTAGATAGATCATTCTAAAGCGGTGGAGACTGCATGAGGCATCTTCTTCCCTTGAACACATTCACCTGAAAGCACTGCTGGGGCACAGCAGGAGCCATATCCCAAGTCAAATGGCATGACTTACAGCATGAATAAGAAAGATGGAGAGGAGAGAGAAAGGCTGAGGAAAGAGAGTACATTATTTTGAAAATGAGAGCTAAAATGACAGCCAAGAAAGGAGAGTAGAAAATATCAAAACAGAAAGATAGAGAGAGAGATGAGGAAAGAGAGCGATAGAGAGAGAGAGAGCGAGAGAGAGAGAGATGCTGTGATAATCTCTTCTACAGGCTGTACAGCCAGTCACAAAGTGTGTCAGCTTCAGTGAGTGCTAACAAGGTGTAAATACAATAACAAGCATGTAATTAAGAGAGCATGATGAAGTTAATGGAGATAACACACATTCCATTTGAGCTGCTTATGAATATTCTATTAGATGTTATTAGGCAGCTGGAATAGCTGTTAATTTAATCATCACTCCGAGCAGAGAAAAGTTCTTTGTGCGATTGTAATTGCAGAGAATTAATAATTGGTTTGACAATTGTACCAGTGGATTCACAATGGTGCAGGGCTCAGGGGGTGGTAGGTGGGCTGAGTGAGTCCCAGCAAGACATGGAGCTCGAGAGAAAATGAGCAGAGCAGATTAAAGACCATTTTAGGTTATCAATGTGGTAAATGACATGTAAATATGCATGTAATCGCACAGACCACATTATAGGACATGAGTATGAGGAGTTACAGATACAGGGCATGAGAGAACGCAGTAGCCGGAGGGGGGATGAAAAGTTGTTCACAAAAGAATACAATCAAAGTCAACAGAGAATCTGTTGATATTGGATATTCAATCGTCTGCATTTTTTACGTTTCACCGAATAGCTCACACTGTGTTTTAAATTGCCACCACATTTAACTTGGTAGACACCAATCAGGCAGAGAGGATTGTGGTCTACATGTAGATTAGCTGTGAGCGCCACCCCCCCTGAATCTCCACCCTCTCCTCCTTCTGACATTTCTCTCTTCATCCCTCTATTCATCCCTCTCTCTTTGCTGTTGCCCATCCTATTCAGAAATCAGAGCTTATTCCTGAGCTATTGAGTTTAAAGAGGAAAAGGGAACAAATGTGCCTGAATGATTAAGGGGGAAATGGGTTTAAAAGGTTGCCATGCATTGCGTGTGAGAGAACACATTTGTGTGGTATCTATGCTTTTGCAGGTCTGTTCTCAGATGACCAGCAGCCAAATCTGTCAGGAACTAAATGACAGAGGTCTGATCAGTGAACCACAGAACAGAGGACAATCATTAGGTTCTCTGGTCTCATCTCGACAGCATTGGCAGAAATATTCGTAGGGAAGAATAAATCAAATGCCCAATTGGGTCGCCTTTCATGTTGGAACAAGTTGTGCATTCCATTTTGAGTGTAGGAACGCACATGTAGTTATCATTACTTTTAGCCTAGCTGTTTAAAGCGTTGGGTGCTACATGACTAGAAGGTATTGCAATAAGGTATTGCATACTTTCAGCTATGTGGAAATGTATGAGTGAATCAGTACAACGTCTAATTGAAGGGTGGGAAACGCCATGGAGTTTAACATGCAAATGCATTTTCTAAATCAGTGGAGGTGTGTGTTTATTCATCTTGATGTGTGTATGTCTGTGTGTGTGTGTTTTCTCAGAATTATACGTGTGAACTGTTGCGTGCTGCTGAACAGTGGCCCTTGAATCAGGGGGAATACAAATAAATTGATGAATAAATATATACAGCAAACCTTGAATGCCTAAGTGGTGTCTGAAGAACAGAGGACGAAGAAAGAATCATGTTAGCCTCTACCCTGTAATCCGGCCTAGAGAGATGAGCGTTCATCTATTGATTACACATCTAACCAGCCTCCCTGCCTTTCGCTACAAACTCCCAAAGTGTTCACTAACATTTAAACGAATCCATTCTAAGAGGGTCCCCTTTTTCAATCAAGTGACATTCATCATGGCAACGTGTGATGATAACGATCCCTTAGGCCTCTCAGTGCTCCAGCCCCAGATGAAAATACCAGGCCTGAAGCTTGTCTTGAGCGCTCCAAACAAGGCCTAGCTGGCCAGCTCAAACACATGCTCCATGTCCCATTATTTATGAAGGGCTATCCTTTTGCCCTCTCGTCAATTACTCTCCCTATCATTTCCCGGAGTCTGAAGACTGTTTTCAATCAACACCGGCCATCCAGGCAGTGTGATGGCGCCCTCTTTCCCGCTGTCTCCTTATCCTGCTCCTAGGACAGTGATTGGTCCAATTTGCATTGTGGATGCGTCCTGATTGCGACCACTGTAAAGTAAGTGCTGTCAAAATGTCCTTACCCGAGAGGAATATATAGGCACATCATTTATTCTCCTCCCCAAAATGACCACCACTTGAGAAAACATTTCAACTGGCTGCATTGGACAAAATGGACAGTATGAGGGGTCAGGAATTGTAAGAATGGATTCTACAGAAATGACTGGAGGAATCGCTGAGCTGCTGTCAGAGCTATCCTCAACCTATATAAGTGTTCCATCATCAAAATGGTTCAAGTCCCTTTGTGTGTGTTTTTTTTACAAGGGGATAGGCTTAGCATATTCCAGCCATCAACAATCTAGCTGGACCTGATCATGATAAATATTGTTATGAAGGAGCAGAGAGATGGATCCTGTGATGTTCCCTATGAGAGGAGGGGAGACCTGTGAAAACCTTTTGTTTTGTTTGTAAATCCCCCAGTAACTGCCCTAACTCAACTCAACACCTGCCACTGTTGTTCCAGTCATACACATGAGTGATGGAGAAAAGCAGAGAAATGACCTCCTTCATAATAGTTTGTTTTGATAAGATATTGTGTGAGAAGCTGATGAGCAGTGGCTGTCAATTTGATTCGCCATTATTCTTCCTGCTAATTGTCATTATTGGGCCTGAACCGCTGTGTCCCCATAGTAGTCATACAATTATTGCATGAATAACACTTTAGGGGGAATTAGGAAGAGTTGTGAATGGTTTTAATACTCTTGTTTGGCTTGGCAACTGTTACCCATGAACTGTAGCCTGTCAGTTCAGCAAAGCACTATCAATGAACCCTTCCCCTCCTTCTCCAACACACATTATGACATTCCATGACTCCTATTTGCTGATCTGTTGTAAGCCTAAAAAAAGCTATTTTCACAGCAAAGTTGCAGATTTTTCAGTTTGAGCAACGCTGGATTTAACCATCTGTGAAATGACTTCTTTATCAGAGCAATCCAATGTTCTCCCTCCTTTGGCTGCAAGCCCCTAAAAGTGCCGCTCACATTCCAGGAACTTTCAATAAATTCCCTGATTTTCCAGAAATCCAGGGTTGGATTTCCTGATTATTCCCTTCTCATTCTGGGAATGCCAACCGGGATTTTGGGACTACCAAACAGGATTTTGGGACTACCAAACAGGATTTCGGGACTACCAAACAGGATTTTGGGACTACCAAACAGGATTTTGGGACTACCAAACAGGATTTCGGGACTACCAAACAGGATTTTGGGACTACCAAACAGGATTTTGGGACTACCAAACAGGATTTCGGGACTACCAAACAGGATTTTGGGACTACCAAACAGGATTTCGGGACAACCAGGGAATTTATTGAACCCTACACACCCACATGGATGCATTCCCATTACACCATCACATCCATGTTGTAAACTGTTTACCAACACAATGGCCAAGAGCGAAAGCATTATTCAGTCCACATTGGTATGCAGTCTAATAGTTTGAAGAGAATGCTTTGCATCCTAAAATCAATTGTTGACTAGAGGTCAAGCAGCATGATTCTGGCCCCACAACTTCCATTGTAATCACATCAACAGTTATGTCTGCAGCTGCCGTAGAGAAACAAAAATCCTAAACAGGTTTGTTGAAGCTTAACAAAAATAAACAATTTAAGTTAATTTAATGGGCAAAAATGAGAATGGAAAGTAATCCACAAAGCAGGTCGCCCTCTGAGTGAATATACTGTATGTACATCTTTATAAGGAAAATAAGGAAAAGCAGGGAATTGGGAAACAAAGCCATTTAACTGAAGCACCAGTTGATGTCTCCACTTTTTGTTACGCGTAATTTGTTCCCATTGAAAAGGTATAATTGTCAGCAATTTGAAGATATTCATGCTAAATTTTTGAAATTAATTTCAATTGGAAAATGTAGAAATGTCAGCTCTCGTGAAAGGGATTTGATTTCTATTATCCATCCTCAAAAGACTATGATTCCCAAATACACTTAAGCAAAATCATTTGTGTTCCAGAAATTCAGTGCTTAAAGAGCGATTAGGCCATAAATGGATCCTCTTTGAAATGGAGTGAATGTGCTGGGCTCCATCTGAATGGAGTGAATGTGCTGGGCTCCATCTGAAAGGCACTCAATTATCCCTGATTGCTCCCCTCTATAAAGTATCACAGAGAGATACCTGCTATTGCTGTAATTTGTGGGAGAATTAACATGCTGCAATTTGAACTGGAGAAAATAGGAAACTGTCAATACAACTGAGGAAGAAAAGGGAAAAGTGAGGGGGAAATGAAATAGGGGGAGATATAGGCGGGAGAACAATAAAAAGATGAGGGGGACAGTTACTGTCCACAAAACCTCAGTCCTCTTGGACAAACATGCAGCTCAACAACCCCATGACAAGTCCCCAAATCAGTCTCTCTCTCCCGCGCTCTCTCACGCTCTCTCTCACTCCGTCTCTCTCTCTCTCTCTCCCCACCCTCTCTCCCCCCCCCCCCCCCCCTCACTCTGTTGCTCTCAACTGTCTATCTCAAATCAGTATCCATTGTAACAGCTTGAATAGTATCATTATAAACCAGAGGTTTCTTTCAAAATCAGTAGAAACCATTGAATCAATCCCGTCTACTTGGAGCAATTTTAGTCCATCAGGATAGTGGGCAGGGCAAGGGGGAGTGGGGCTGTTCGTCCTGTGATGGGGGTTTCATAATACACTTTACAATAGAAGTGCATGTATAGAAGAACCTTTACTCAGATCTAATTGGCACCTGCCTTTCCCCTGGCAAAATGAGCTAAAGTCACACTGGTATGACACTCCCACTCACTACCACAACTAATGAATCACTATTCCTAGCCAGGTATGGCTGTAGCAGCATGCACCTTTCATGGTTAACCAGCGGAACAAACACAAATTGATCTGGGCAATATTTGTCCTTTTTAAAATATTTATTGAGGCAAATTACTCAACAGAGGAGAAGTCAGTGCCATGTGAATGAAATGAAACGAGGAATGAATCTCTCGATCGTATTTAATGATGATCCCCTCAACTCTCGTGCAATGTGGCAGGTTTCTCTCCCATTCATTTGACCTGGGTCATCTCCTACAATGTCCGATGTCTGAACACTAGCTTACAATCCCACTGCCTTCAATAACGGACTCACACGTCCCTTATGCTAGAAAATGGTAACTAAACTCAACTCTAAGTCCAGGCTGTGGGTATATAGACATTTGATATGGTTGTTTTTCTTGGGAAGGCTTAATGACTACTATACAGGCAACACTTAAATGGAAAGATGCCATATGATGGCACTGCAGTCTATACAGTGTAATTTAGTCAGTTATTATGGTTGGAAATGAGGATGTCAGAGAAGTGGGGAAGGGAAATAAATCAATTCCACCAGCTGACAGCTTATTTCGAGGATAAAGCTCTACCAATTACATAATTATACCAGTCAATTTCTAATCCAATGAACACAGACACCTCTGCAATGAATTCCAGGTAATTTAACAAAACAGAGCAAGGCTACAAGGGCTCAGCATTCAAAGCAGCCAACCTGTCTCTCTTTGTTGCTCATCTCTCTATATACTGTATCTCTCTGTCCCTTGGTATTCCTTTGGTCAGCCCTCTCCCACCCTGGCCCTAACCGATGAAGAGTAAGCCTAAAGAATAAGCCCTCTCCCACCCTGGCCCTAACCGATGAAGAGTAAGCCTAAATAATAAGCCCTCTTTTACATTTTCTGGTTAATCAAGGGCTTTATATTCAGCAATTCAACCTATTATTTATCACAGATTATCACTTTCCCTCCTCTCCAGTCAACCCCCCCCATCCTACCCTTCCACCAGCCGGTTACCATGGGTGACCCGCATGGTGAGCATAATTACAATGATTTGTGAAACGCCATGGCAACCTCCATTAAAGCAGGGTAAATACCAGGTCTTTGTGCAACACTGTTATTTCTGCTAGTGACGCTGGGCCAGACTGGGGAGTGAATGTGTAAATGTATATTTGCCTTTGCCCCCTGAGAATGTAAGCCTGCTAATGAGGACAGTAGTGAGGTGTCCAGGACTCTCCACCTCTCAATTCATTAATGCCTCTGTTTGGACAGGACTCTAAACAAACAATGGCCATTTCTTATCTGTAGCCATGTTAGCCTCAACTCCCCATCTTTACTTTCCCCCATCTATAAAACATAAACAGACCCCTGTATTTGTCCAGTCTTCTATTGCTAAGAGGACGTCTTTATTACAAGACAGGTGGCCCTGGGTTATTGGCTTGGGAGGGGTTAGGACAAGTCAGGCCTAGGTTAGGAGGTGTATAAGGTGTTTTGTTCTGTTTTCCACAATGTATTTGTTCAAACTAGACTCTCATTAAGGGTGCTTTACCATATTGGGCTAAACATGAATCATTTATATTCTCAAGGGGGTGCCGTGAGCAGATCTGTAATGTGTGATCTTGTTATTGTGAACAAAGTAATAATGGATGTATCAATAGAATCACGTTTCAAGTAAGACCCAAATGCAGACTGTCGAAGTAACAATGTTTATTACAGCAACAGGGGCAGGCAAACGACAGGTCAAAGCAGGCAAAGGTCGATAATCCAGAGTCGTGGGGCGAAGGTACAGGACAGCAGACAGGCTCAGGGTCAGGTCAGGCAGAGGTTGGTAATCCAGAGTAGTGGGGCAAAGGTACAGGATGGCAGGCTCAGGGTCAGGGCGGGCAGAAAGATAAAAAACGGGAAAACTAGAAAGCAGGCACAAACAAGAGACAGGAGCAGAGGTAAAACCGCTGGTATGCTTGACGAAACAAAACAAACTGGCAACAGACAAACAGAGAACACAGGTATAAATACACAGGGGATAATGGGGAAGATGGGCGACACCTGGAGGGGGGTGGAGACAAGCACAAAGACAGGTGAAACAGATCAGGGCGTGACAAATAGACATTGGATTATGCAGCAAGTTTACATTTGATAAAACTGTGTAGTCTCGTAAACCCAACCCTAGGCAAAAGCAGTGACTAGGGTACGGTTTCAATGATGGACTCTTTTGGCATAGAGGAACTATGCCACTACCTACGTCGATAAAGGGAAGACAATAAATCCCGGGACTCTCCTAACAAATCACGAGACATTTTTGCCAGAACGTCACATTTCGAAACCAAAGTTTACAGGAAAAAACCTTTGTAGTGATTTTATTGAAGGTAGTTGATGCAACCTAGCCACTCATTACAAACAACCTCCATAATCTACATCTTGCTAAAGTAGATACTGTTTAGTATTTTAGAGTAGTGACGTAGGCCGTGAGATGCCTAAAGTGTCTGTCATTGAAATTCGACCCTAGTCACTGTGTTGCCAAGGGTCAGGTTTTAGAGACTTCTGAAAGGTTGTCGATCTTCCAGCGTTGAAGGTTGTTGATCTTCCAGCAGGACAACAACCCCAAACACACATCAAATGCACCCTGGAATGGTTCAAGAATAAACACGGGACTTTTCTGGAGTAGCCAATGAAGAGTTCAGATCTGAATAGCGTCCGTAACCTATGGCAAGAGCAGAAAACAGCAGTTAGTGGAGGGCACCGTGCAGTTATCTTGGCCAAAGGCTGTGTAACCAAGTACCAGCTCCAGGTGCCAATCATTTTTGGCCAAGCCATTTGTCTTTATTTTTTAAATAAAAATTGTAAACATAAGTTTACAGAAATAAAATTGGTTCTACAATGTTAAAAGTATTTTTCAAATTCAACTTATTTTTGTAAATGTTTTACATGTACTGTAAAGGGAGATGAGGATAGTGGGAAAGCTCAGATATTTGACGAGAGCTTCATTAGTCTTCCTTGTAGACTCCTCGATATGGGTTAGGAGTTTATCCTGATCAGATCACATGGGTCAGATCACATGATAAGGTCACATGATCAGATCACATGGGTTAGGTCACAAGATCAGGTCGTATGGGTCAAGACAAACTTCTGTCCCTGAACATGATTTGTCTGTGGTTTATGAGTGTCCTGTAATACTGTAGATCTGTGCAGTGTGACGTGTTCTGCTGTGTACCAGGCCACATTCAGTGGGCTACAGCGTTTATCTCCCAGATGTCTCTAATTCTCTGGCTAATTAGTGGACATTTAGAGCTGTCTCCATTATCAGTGCTGTAAATGCAGAGGAAACCCAATCCACTGGTTTGCAAACGGCTCTCTTAATTGGATGGAGGAATTCCAAAATGTTTACACATCACTCTGTATGAACGGGTAATGGGCCTGTGATAAAGTGGGGGTTTAACAGATGGTGCCGTTTGGGTTGTGTGTCGCAGGGGTTAAAACAACTGCATTTTAGTTAAGTTGTCCATGAGGGGTCTGAACAACACACAGGCACAGCGTAACACAATCATGCATGCACGCACATACACACACAGTTAACTTCCCAACTTCTCTGTATCTGCTTGAAACTAGGAAATGGTGTGCACTGTGACGAACTCTAACAGCTGCTAAGAGAGACTTGCTGCCAGAATTCCTGACAACCTCAGGAAAAAAACACATTTAATTAGAACTTTTATTCAGTAATTCATCACTGCATCAGAGTAAGCCACTATGATTTCCTTTAAATGGAGGATAATTCAGTGAGAGGGTTATAAACAGCATTTAAATGGGACTTGAGATCCACACACAGGCGGAGTCATAATAACCACTAATGACTGCTAATCAGGAAACGCTTGTGTGGCAGACAGGGCCCCCTCTCTACCCCCTCTCTGCCCTAACAGCTGCAATAAGTGAGAGAGACACACAAACAGATATGAGGAATGGCGAGAGGAGAGAGAGTAAGAGAGGTAGAGAAGGGGAGAGAGGGAGAGAGAGAGAGAGAGAAAGGAGAGAGAGAGAAGGGGGAGAGAGAGAGAGAGAGAGAGAGGCTTATGATGATGGGAACTCCAACTGTGTGGTAAATTCACATAACTTAATTTTGTACTGGTTCATTTTTACCACAGCAACTTGTGGGCAGCAGAGAACTATGCAGTTGTATCCGAGGGTTATTGGTTACAATCATAGAATGGGCCGCAACCTTCACTCTTAGAAAAAAGGGTTCCAAAAAGGTTATTCTGCTGTCTCCATAGGATAACACTTTTTGGTTCCAGGTAGAACAATTTTTGGTTCCAGGTAGAACTCTTTTGGGTTCCAGGTAGAACCCTCTGTGGAAAGGGGTCTACATGGAACCCAAAAGGGTTCTACCTGGAACCAAAAAGGGTTCTTCAAAGGGTTCTCCAATGGGGACAGCTGAAGAACCCTTTTAGGTTCTAGCACTTTTTTTTCTAAGAGCATAAGACAAATAAGACAACGGACTGGGCAGCTCATATTCAGCTGTATGACACGTAGTACAGTATGTAAGTGGTAGGGCAGGTAGAGAAGTGTATGTGTAGACTGTAATTTGAATGTATTTACGTACAGCATGTGTATTATGTGTGTGTGTGTGTATGTGATTAGCATGTGTCATGGTGTGTGTGTGTATGTGATTAGCATGTGTCATGGTGTGTGTGTGTGTATGTGATTAGCATGTGTCATGGTGTGTGTGTGTGTATGTGATTAGCATGTGTCATGGTGTGTGTGTGTGTGTATGTGATTAGCATGTGTCATGGTGTGTGTGTGTGTATGTGATTAGCATGTGTCATGGTGTGTGTGTGTGTATGTGATTAGCATGTGTCATGGTGTGTGTGTGTGTATGTGATTAGCATGTGTCATGGTGTGTGTGTGTATGTGATTAGCATGTATCATGGTGTGTGTGTGTATGTGATTAGCATGTATCATGGTGTGTGTGTGTATGTGATTAGCATGTGTCATGGTGTGTGTGTGTGTATATGATTAGCATGTGTCATGGTGTGTGTGTGTATGTGATTAGCATGTGTCATGGTGTGTGTGTGTATGTGGGGGTGACCTCTGCAGTAGAGGGATGTGGACAGGTGGGTGACATGGTCCTGTGGTTCAGAAATAAGGGCGCTAATCTGGGGCATGCAAACGGAGATGCTGTAGCTCTGCGTCCTGTCAACAGCAAGCCCAACCCCAAACTCACCCCTCGTCCCCAGCTCCACCTGAGACAAGGACACAGTGCGGCTATTTCTGTGTGAAGCTCGACTCCACAGAACGGCTTATGGGTCCCCTTTTATAAGCTGAGGGAGGGAGAAGAGGCCTTATCTAATGCCAGAACAGCCCTATCGCTCTGCTTGTCATTCCTCCTCGCAAGGTCAGCTTGGATTCTGAGGTTAGGTGATTGGATATGAATGGTCATAATGGCAGGGGTCATGAGACTCAGCTTAAAGAGATCAGAGGGGAAACAACTGCAAAAATACAATCTCCATAAATAAAGAGGCAGATTCCAATCTAAATTCATCATGATCAACCTAGAGTTAATCAAACAGTCTGCATGGGGATCTGGTGGAGCTCTACTCAACTTGTAATAAGTGGCTGTGGTCTGGGGTCATGAAAAGAACTGAATGATCTGTGTGACTGTTGCTGTTCCAACAGGTGGGTTGACTTAGCACCGTTATTATCACCTCAGAGCACAGTCACTGAACACTGTCCTAGAAGACTTCTCCGGTGGTGGGAGACCACTGAAGCAGAGCTGTGAGTAATTATTCTGATTACTCCTGATTGTTCTGCCTGTCTACAGGAACAGTTTGGCATTACTCCTGATTGTTCTGCCTGTCTACAGGAACAGTTTGTCATTACTCCTGATTGTTCTGCCTGTCTACAGGAACAGTTTGTCATTACTCCTGATTGTTCTGCCTGTCTACAGGAACAGTTTGTCATTACTCCTGATTGTTCTGCCTGTCTACAGGAACAGTTTGTCATTACTCCTGATTGTTCTGCCTGTCTACAGGAACAGTTTGTCATTACTCCTGATTGTTCTGCCTGTCTACAGGAACAGTTTGTCATTACTCCTGATTGTTCTGCCTGTCTACAGGAACAGTTTGTCATTACTCCTGATTGTTCTGCTTGTCTACAGGAGCAGTTTTTCATTA
This sequence comes from Oncorhynchus mykiss, assembly GCF_013265735.2. Classification (NCBI taxonomy): domain Eukaryota; kingdom Metazoa; phylum Chordata; class Actinopteri; order Salmoniformes; family Salmonidae; genus Oncorhynchus; species Oncorhynchus mykiss. The sequence goes on along the minus strand of NC_048593.1, from coordinate 32,218,821 downwards.
CTCCTGATTGTTCTGCTTGTCTACAGGAACAGCTTAGCTACATACTCCACACAGCTCTCTCATTCATGGTTTACTGACTGTGGTCTCCACACCTTCTTAGGATGGCCACATGGTGCTGGGCAGAGGTGATATTTAGAGACCAAGAAGAAAGAGAATGAGAGAGAGACAGAATGAATGAGAGAAAAAGATGGATAGACAAACAGAGGGAGAGAGAAACTTTTGTGAGTGTAATGTTTACTGTTAATTTTTGATTGTTTTTTTCACTTTTGTTTATTGTTTGTCATATGCTTTGGCGATGTAAACATGTGTTTCCCATGCCAATAAAGGCCCTTGAATTGAATTGAGAGATAGCGAGAGTGAGAAAGAGAGAAGGAGAGGAAACAGAGAGATTACTAAAGACATCTCTATCCCCTAATGAATAAGCAGTGATGAGAGAGCAGTGATGACTACAAGGCTACAGTTCCACTTGTCTTATTAAGGTCTCTATTTAATTAGATCTGCTTTAGCTGACATCCGCATAGCAGTTGTTTTGGCGGTGTCTGGGGTGGAACTGCGTTAGAGCTGTCAAATCCACAAGCGGTTCCTGGCATTATAGCTACAGCGGACATTGCCATTGGCTTCATAGAGTCACATTAACAGAAATCCAATGCAGCCTTGTTTACTTGAGCGTAATTATTTCTAGATAACACAGTTTTTCATTCTGAACTTCTAACACGGCTATGGCTTCCTGACAATGATCTCAAGAGCAGCTGCTCACCGATTTGACGGCTGTAAAACAGTTCCACCTCTAACACTGCCAAAACATCCGCTATGCGGGTGTCTGCTATCGCCTGTTAACACCTGATCTGATTGAATCTAGGCCTAGATTTCTGAGTGCTGTTCTCTGTGTTGAGTTTGTCACAGAGCTCATTAACCTTTGACCCCGGGGCCAAAGGGTGAGACAGTGTTTTGACAGGACTGACAGCTGAGGGACTGGGGTGGCGGTGTCAGTGAAAGACAAGTAGTTTGACCATGGCCTAGGAATGCTCCCCAGGGTGGAGGTTGGAGGGGCTCGACTTTAAACGCAAGCCAACAGACACATTTCAAGCCAATCAAAACATAGGACGCTATGAGGTTAGCTTCTACACGTGTCACATAACCCTTGCAACGTCACCTCTGTGTACTACTGTGCACCTCCCATAGTCTGTTCTTGACTTGTGGACTGTGAAGAGACCTCTGGTGGCAGGTACGCAGGTGTCTCTGATAGTGGTGTAAAGTACTTAAGTAAAAATACTTGCAAGTACTACTTAAGTACTTTTTGGGGTATCTGTACTTTATTTTACTATTTACTATTTTACTATTTATATTTTATATATAACTCTTACTTTACTACATTCCGAAAGAAAATAATGTACTTTTTACTCCATACATTTTCCCTGACACTTGAGTCATTTTCTATTTACACGGGTATGACAGTTGAGTACTTTTTCCACCACTTGTCTCTGAGCTGTGTGCTAATAGTTTAAACAGACAGCTTGGTGCATTCGATATGTCAATACTTCTCACAAATACAAGTAGTGATGAAGTCAATCTCTGTTCAGACCACTCAAGGAGCACACACAGATATACTCAACACTCACACAAATATCCAATGGAGAAACTGAATGCCATTGTCTCCAAAGCATGGGATATTCATAGACACTTACATACTGTAGGCCAGGGTTCCCCAACTGGCTGCCCGTGGACCGAATATGCCCTGCGGGTGACTCAATTTGCCCCCCCTTCCCCCAAGTTTTCTGAGCAAACATATTTAAAAATTTTACACCTGGAAGCAAGGTTTGAAATTGTTATGTTTTCATCAAATATTATTTCTGTTTGGGGTTCTTTGCAGTCTACAATGATTTGTAATTATGTTCCGGCCCCCTGACCAGCCGCTCAAGAAAAAAATTGTCCCGCGCCTGAATCGACAGTAGTTGATGATCCCTGCTGTATGCTGTGGTCATCAAACTATATACATTGTGTTGTTCCTAAATATTTATAAACTATACCAAAATTCATGCTTTGACTAAATTGCTACGGTCAGCTTTTCTCTCCTTGCTTTTCTCTATGTCAGTTGTAATAATTAGTTTATTTCAAATCAGTGATATCCTTAAACATTTTCCCTGAACATGATGTCTAATTCTCTATCCCTCGGTCTCCCCCTCGCTCTCTTCCCCTCCCCTCTCTATCTCCCCCTCTCTTCTCTCCTCCCTCTCTCTCTCTCTTCTCTCCCCCCTCTATATCCCACTCTCTCGCTCTCTTCCTGTCTAATTTACAGCTCAGCCTCTGTGACCATGTCATTCTGATGTCACTTGAAGGTCAGTAACCAGGCCTGGAGGCCGGGAAGGGCATGCCTCAGTGTTGGGATCATAGAACTGAGACTCACCCTGTTCTGCACCCTTAAGTCCCCAGAAATACCACCTCTTATTTAATACAACCGCCTGAAATCACTTCAGCAGGCAGCGAGGCCAGCATTCTGGACATGAAACCTTTGAAAATCAAGACCTACCTCATCCCAAACATACCCTTCCCCTGGCCGGGCCTGTCATCTACGCAACAAACATCTTGACAATGAGGGTACTGCCTGGTGCATACCCCAACACATTAGAAACACACACAGACATCACTCCACCTCCTAACAATGTGGTATAACCTATACATCCACCTCATACCATACAACCACCAGCACTATCCAATAACCCTCATTTAATTTAGTCCCATTAAGCCACAGCCCAATCCTTAATGAGTCTGACCCCATTCCTGTGTAGCCATGCCATATCAAATGCATACTGGCAACGTGATTTTCCAGTATCCCCCGTCACAATGCATGCACCTCTCCCATTATGTCTTGTTCCTGAAATATCAAACGACACGTTTTGTGGTTCTGACAACAGAGAGTACATAATTTGGGAGTGCAGACGAACATGTGCTTGGGAAAAATTTTACTCAGATCATATCTCTCCTCCACACACCTCCACCCCTGCCTCCCCCTGTCCCAGCCCTGGGTGAGTTATTGCCATAGGCATGCTCCACATTTTCAAACAGAGGCAGGTCCACGGACAGATACTGGGTCTAATTTAACTCTGTGGCTGGTGGCCAGTGGCCAAGAGGTCAGAAGTCAGACTTCTCACAGTGTTCCACAGTCCAGTGGCACAGAGCCATTAGTCATAAACTTAACTTCATTAAACCTCACTACACTGCCCTCTTTGGGGAGAAATAACTGACCCACATTACCATGGAGGGATTGCATTTACATTTAAGTCCAGAGGGACTCACAGGAGTAATTTGGGTTATGTGCCTTGCTCAATGGCACATCAACAGATTTTTCACCTAGTCAGCTCAGGGATTCAAACCAGCAACCTTTTGGTTACTGGTCTAACGCTCTTACACTCAACCAGGGTCCTAGACCTAGGTTACCACCAGATAAAGCCCAATTCTGGATCACTGGAGACATCAGGGTACATACAGCCTGTGGTGGTGATGAAGTAGATACAGGTGGTGTGATGGTCTTGCTTGGCTGTATGTTTTTGGCTTTGTGCTGCAGCACAGAGTTAGCTCCTGGATGGCTCTCGTATCTAATCCGGCAGTCGGCTAGTTCAACATCTTTGTGTTGCTGGGTCAGAGAGGGTTGATTAAGCCTGGCCCGAGGTGCTAATTGTGTCACACTGAACGTTTTCTAAGTAGAAATACGAGCAGGGTCATAATGCCTCAATAATCATTGCTGTTTGTGTTGTATTCTGGGCCTTACTAAACAAACCTTTGGCCTTCTGAAGTAGGCCATCTCATTGGGGAACATTTCAGTGCCAAGAGGCCATTCAATTCACTCAGATGGCAGGTTACTATTTAACCTGTTTCCAAGAAGCAAGTGGAACCACCATTAATAAAAGTAGGGACCCATGTTGGTTTAAACACTGTGGAAAGATCTGGTTCACCATCAACAATAGAATGTAATTGTGATATCTGCTGCCCTGCATGCCAACATCATTGGCATGCTTAAGAGCAGCTGGTCTCCAACAGGTGGATCGCCAGCTACCAGTAGCTTTGAGCCCACATATGATTAGCTCGCCAAAAAATGCTAAAAGTACAAGCAATTTTTCACGTTTTCCACCGCAGACTAACATAAACAAATCTCCCAAAGATCAGACAACCACAAGCTCCCAGCTACTAACTAATCAACACAAAATTGACACTCTCCCACCCTTGGTTAGCCACTATTGGCTTAAAAAGCCAAACTTAACACAATATCTTCCAATTAATGTCCAGCAATATTGCCCCTGTCTATCTGTGTGGCGCACATTTATTTATCACTCTGTGTGTAGCCAGCCAGTTGATGTGATAACAGTCTTGTGGGTTGACAGAAATGTGTAGCCAGTTGATGTGATAACAGTCTTGTGGGTTGACAGAAATGTGTAGCCAGTTGACGTGATAACAGTCTTGTGGGTTGACAGAAATACTTTTACCAAAACCTTCTAAATTAAATGTTAAATTAAGTAGACTTACCTGGCAGAAGTATATCATGAGTGAGTATATAATTTGTATATATTATTTGTTATTAGCTTACTTTGCCATGACATGAGCAGCAGCAGTACAGAACCATCCCTAAACCTGCACATTGGGGCGGCAGGGTAGCCTAGTAAGCATTGGACTAGTAACCGAAAGGTTTCAAGTTCATATCCCCGAGCTGACAAGGTACAAATCTGTCGTTCTGCCCCTGAACAGGCAGTTAATCCACTGTTCCTAGGCCGTCATTGAAAATAAGAATGTGTTCTTAACTGACTTGCCTGGTTAAATAAAGGTTAAAAAACAAACATTAGATGGACATTCATCACTTGCTAGATGTGCAAATAAAGGTCCAGATGCGCAATTTGTTATTTTTCTTCCAGACGTAAAGAAAATGGTCTTCTGATGTGATTTAATCATTGACATAGACTCAGAACATCCAATTTCCCTTTTTCTCTATGAACAATTGTAATTTTGAGAGTGAAAAACTAGCACAAATCCAAAAACAGGAAAAATAAAACTGAGAAAACATAATTTGGGTAAATATATATAATTCACAGATTTTATAGCCCCCCCTTTACAGTTGTTTATGAACCATTATTTTACCAGGTATATTGACAGAAAACATAGTGCACTACTTTTTCTTGTACACTAAGGACCGGGGGAGGGGTTGAAGGGGAGAGGAAAAGAGGAGAATTTGTATATTTGAAAGCTAGAAATAAAAATGGTACTTCAACTCAAAAACTCCACAAGGGTTTGGGGGAGGGGGCGCCAGGCCTTAGAAGAAAACCACTGCCTGAACAGAAGCTAGACATGCTTGAGCCGACCCTATTCTCTCAATTTTAAAACAAACACTGAGACACACATGATATTTTACTACTGCAATGTAATGGAACTAATGCTCTTTCTCTGAGATATGGGTGCCTTGTGGCTGTCAAATAGTATATGTACACTACCGGTCAAAAGTTTTAGAACACCTACTCATTCAAGGGTTTTTCTTTATTTGTAATATTTTCAACGTTGTAGAATAATGGTCAAAACTATGAAATAACACATATGGAATCATGTCGTCACCAAAACAGTTTTGCCAAAAAGTCAGTGTCTGAATATTTTACGAATGCACTGTATTTGATAAGATTCAACCAAATTTGCTCCAGCAATTACCGCGAGCCCGTCCTCCCCAATTAAGGCGCCACCAGCCTCCTGTGCTACAAACATACAGGTTCACTACTTCCACACTACCCACACTTATGCCTGCATGCATTTAGGACAGAAAATGTGGCTACCTATGCACTGCCACAATCATATGCAAAGGTAACTGAACTAAATGGCTATCCCCCTGTAGCACTCACTTCTGTCATCATGAAGGGCTTTGAGAGACTTGTCAAGGATCATATCACCTTCACCTTCCCTGTCACCCTAGACCCACTTAAACTTGCTTACCGCCCCAATAGGTCCACAGACGATTGAATCGCCAACACACTGCAAACTGCCCTATCCCATCTGGACAAGACGAACACCTATGTAAGAATGCTGTTCATTGACTATAGCTCAGCATTCAACACCATAGCACCCTACAAGCTCATCATCAATGTGAGGTCCTGGGTCTCAACCCCACCCTGTGCAACTTGGTCCTGGACTTCCTGATGGGTCGCCCCCAGGTGGGGAAGGTAGGAAACAACATCTCCACTTCGCTGATACTCAACACTGGGGGCCCACAAGGGTGCGTGCTCAGCCCTCTCCTGTACTCCCTGTTCACACATGACTGCGTGGCCATGCACACCTCCAACTCAGTCATCAAGTTTGCAGACAACACAACAGTAGTGGGCTTGATTACCAACAACGACGAGACAGCCTATAGGGAGGAGGTGAGGGCTCTCCTAGTGTGGTGTCAGGAAAATAACCTCTCACTCAACATCAACAAAACAAAAGAGATGATCGTGGACTTCAGGAAACAGCAGAGGGAGCACCCCCCTGTCCACATCGAAGGAACAGCAGTGGAGAGGTGGAAAGTTTTAAGTTCCTAGGCATACACATCAAGGACAAAATGGAATGGTCCACCCACACAGACAGTGTGGTGAAGAAGGCGCAACAGCGCCTCTTCAACCTCAGGAGGCTGAATAAATTTGCCTTGTCACCTAAAACCCTCACAAACTTCTACAGATGCACAATTGTGAGCATCCTGTCGGGTTGTATCACAGCCTGGTATGGCAACTGCACCGCCCACAACCGCAGGGCTCTCCAGAGGGTGGTGCGATCTGCACAACGCATCAACGGGGCAAACTATCTGCCCTCCAGGACACCTACAGCACCTGATGTCACAGGTAGGCCTTAAAGATCATCAAGGACAACAACCACCCGAGCCACTGCCTGTTCACCCTGCTACCATCCAGAAGGCGAGGTCAGTACAGGTGCATTAAAGCTGGGACGGAGAGACTGAAAAACAGCTTCAAGCTCAAGGCCATCAGGCTGTTAAACAGCCATCACTAGCACAGAGAGGCTGCTGGCTACATACAGGCTTGACATAATTTGCCACTTTAACAAACGGAACACTAGACACTTTAATAATGTTTGCATATCTTGCATTACTCATCTCATATGTATATACTGTATTCTATACTATCTATTGCATCTTAGCCTATGCCGCTCTGTTATTGCTCATCCATAGATTTATATTTATATATTCTTATTCCATTACTTAGATTTGTGTGTATTAGGCATTTATTGTGGAATTTCGCTACACTCACAATAACATCTGCTAACCACGTGTATGTGACCAATAACATTTGACTTGATATGATTTGATATGGATGCATGTAGCCACAAAATCACATACAAACCCTCCCTTCTACTCATCGTTCCTTCAACACATGGAAATCCCTCTATACCCTACCATACGATAAAAATGATTCATGTGGTTAATGGTTGGAAGTGGATTACCCATACTACCATCTTCAGAAGTACAGACCTAATGCTACTCTGACAGCCTGTCAAATGGCAAACAGGCCACAGGGAACTACAGTCTGTCTGAAGCCTAGCATCTCCTTCAACAACATCTCCCTCTCTACAATCACACATTGGTCCTGAGGGACAGATCCCCTTGCCCAGGAGCCATTAAGCCATACCGTGAACAAGGCTGGCCGAAATATGAGTACCATTGTTGAGAGCTGGGCGCTGTCTAGTTTCACATTTCTCAAGAAAGGTCCTGTCGTCACTGCCTCTCCCTGACTATGGCATAGAGGGAGGGTTATGGAGGGCCATGGAGGGGTATGGAGGGGACTCTGGGGAGGATAAGGCCAATAGGATCATCTCACTGTTCATTTGATAACCTTGAACAGTTGTGTTTAATTGGATAAGCTAGTAGAACATTTATAATCTAGCTAAACGGCCCGGCTGTTAAGTTAACCATCATTTGTTGATTTGAGCGCTAAGCTGTTAATTGAGAAAGCTGGAAAAGATGGACAGTGTTCAGTTATCTAATCTGTTTTGATCTGATAACACCACCAAACGCTTTACTGAGGACACTGAACTAACACAGGGCGACCAGTCAGATAATGAGGACCAGAGCACTTGTCCCATTTGATCCAGGCTCAGCAGCCCCAGTACTGTCTGTCCCCCATAAGCCATCTATTAATCAAGGAGAGACACGCAGCTGTTTGACACCCCCCATTCTTCCCTCTCAGGGCCTCCCAACCCAATAGAGCAGATAAAAGGATCCCACCCCACATCCCCCCCCTACAGAACAGGTGTCCACTGGGGTGATGTCACTCCCACAGACCAGACCCACCAAGACTGACTGACAACCTGGTCATGTCAGCAGCAGCAGCAGGGACCAGCATCAATGGTCAGGACCTACTAGATGCTTGGTTTCATTATCCATGTCTTTTCTGAGGTCTCAATATTTCAGTTAATGTTAAACCAGTCTACATTCAACCAGTCTACATTCAAACAGTCTACATTCAACCAGTCTTGTATATTTGTGTTTCCAATTGCCAGCTGGCGCCATACTTTCCAAAGGCATTGCTTCTTACACAGCTGTAGACTAGTACTCTACTGCCCTCCACTGGTCTGAAACTTCAATGGAGGGAGACAATATTTACACTTGGAACTGGCACATTTAATTCAAACAATGTGAAGCGATTGGTGTGCTTAACTAATAACACATACATATGGCCTGAACTTTGCAGCAATAGTTATTTTATCGTCCATCACATAAATACTGAATTTCAAGCCCTCAAGGAAAAGGGTATGCAATCATGGTCTGTCTTACAGTATGCTGGAGCTGGAACTCAGGCCCACAGATAGTTCTGCCTCCATGACATCCCCTACTGATTCTACATACCCATCCATCCTAGACAGAGTTTTAAACTTCTGAGAGGCCTTACTGATAATTAACATGCTTCAACCTCAACAACATCACTGTTGTGGAGAGGTCAAAACAGAGGTGGTTCAATGAGCCATGCTTACTTGATGACTGATGATAATCCCGTGTGGCTCAGTTGGTAGAGCTTGGCACTTGTGACGCCATGGTTGTGGGTTTGATTCCCATGGTGGACCAGTATGGAGAAGAAAAAATAAAGTATGAACTGTATTTACATTTTAGCAGAATCTCTTGTCCAGAGCAACTTACAGTAGTGAGTGCATATACTGGTCCAGCATTGGGAATCAAACCCATAACCCTGGCGAAAGCACCATGCTCTACCAACTGAGCCACACTGTATGAACTCAGTACTGTAAGTCGCTCTAGGTAAGAACATCTGCTAATTGACTAAAATGTAAAAATGTCATGATTAACCTTGCCTGAAGACTTGTTAGCTCCTTGTGCTATGGCCTGTAGCTCAGTGGGCTAATAAAACCTGTTTTCTCCATGTGCTGCTGATTCAGGCATAAGGGCATAGTGCATAGTGCCCTTATGCTTGAGGTGAATTGGGAATCTTGATAAAGTGGATTTACGATCAAAGGTGTGTCGCATGGCCAGTTAATGACGTTGTTTGAGTGAATGAGGTTTCACTAAACATTGCATAATCAGTGGAGTTGATAGATAGGCACCTTGAGGCTGCCTCATGAACAACTTGTCCCACTATTATGTTTGGGTCAAGAGGTTGCCTCAGTCAGATCATATTTAAGAGCAATTTCTATGAATGAAAGTAGGAAATACCATGTTAAAAATAAAATTACATTATTCCATGAGACAAAGTTAAACATCTATTTCAAATGGATGAGCCAATAATAAGGCAGATAACAGAATGAGGACATTAACATAGAAGCTAGGCCTACGTCAAAAAATAAGAGGACAGTCCGATTGTAAAGGTCTGTTTAGACCTACACGGGGAACTCCTGATCCACCCTGTGTCTTCTACAGGGCTGATGAAAGAGGCCTGAAGTGCCCTAATACTCTTACCAACTTGGCTTGAACTTTGCACGTTAGATTTGTGTCACCGGGGTCAGACCAGCCAGCAACATGCAAACTTTAAAACTCCCTCACAGATTGCAGAAGTGTAACACTGACAGGGTTGGAGGACGACCAGGTTGACGAGGTACCAGTCGACAGGTAAACAGGGCAACAGATCATCCAGCATGGTGGGAAGGAGACGCGGCTCCAGAGCCACCAGGGGGTCACAGAAGCCCCAACAGCAAAGCACGGGGGGACCCCGCAAGGTGAGTCAGTCAGACTACCGAGAGGTGGCATATCAAATAGTTGAAAATACAAATGTAGCCCATAATGTACTTGTATAACATAGGCGGCTACAAATTATTCCTCAATAAATGTTATGATATTTTCACTGTAAATGTTAAAGCATTATGGGAATGGTCTAGCTCTTTGAATGGTAAATTGATCTCTACAGTCAATGAAATAATTCTTAAACATTAACATAGATTTTTTAAAACCCTTTGTTAGTCTTTTCTCAAATCATGGGCATATTTCAAACAGTTCAGGGTTCAAAGTGTACTGACAACTCTACAGATAATTCCTAATAACCATATACACTCCCACCCACTAGCTCTCACATGCAGAGGAAAACACGCATGAAGCCAGAAATCCTTTATATATTCAAACGCTTATTAAAGCCCTGATGATTTCCAGAACTGTGAATATACACGCCTTTACTTATGTACAGACATCCCTTTCCACGAGGTCAGTTACAGACGTAGGATCTTAATTTGAGACAGTTTGCTACAACAGGAAAATAACCCTGCAGCAACATGAAATGTGAATTATTATGTGGATTATAATTAATGGAATATTTTATGTAGAGGTTGATCCATTTTTCGTTAGGGCAAAGTCGGACATTTTAAAGTGGAAATGACAAAATTTAGAAGCCTTTTTAACCTCGAATACACTACCAGTTTGCATTTCCTGCTGTGTTAGGCCCTATCCACAGGGGTACTAAAATTCTCAGAGCGATCAAATTAAAATCCTACATCAGTAACGCTTTCTGTTCCATCTCAGAGGCTGAGAGAGCCAGCATTATTTGCCAAGGAAGCAGGATATGAGTCGGAGGTCCCTCATGAAAAGCTGACCATCGCCCAAGCCAAGAGAGGCACACCAGGTCAGTCATCTACTCTGTGGTCTTACCAGGTCAGACCAGTCACAGGTGAGTCAGACTAATCAGAGGTCAGTGTGACCACCAGTTTGATCACTCCTGCTAGGATTAGTGAGGAATGACAAGCGAAAGAGGAGACCTACTCAGTTGCACAACTGAACGTTGCATTTAACCCAAATCCTCTGAATCAGAGAGGTGAGGGGGGCTGCCTTAATCGATGTCATTGGCACCCAGTTGTTGTTGGGTGTTAACTGCCTTAAGGGCAGAATGGCAGATTTTCACACCTTGCCGGCTCAGGGATTCAAACCAGCAACCTTTTGGTTACATGCCCAATGCTCTTAACCGCTAGGCTACCTGGGAAAAAGGATAAGCAGAGGTAAGAGGCAGTCAACAGAGGGAGGGATGGAGACTGGGAGAACGTGGAGAGCGACAGATCAAATTAGCATTTTTCATTTGTTATAGCAATCCGGCCGGTCCGAGTCTATGCTGATGGGATCTTTGACCTCTTCCACTCTGGACATGCTCGCGCTCTGATGCAAGCCAAGAACCTGTTCCCCAACACACATCTCATAGTGGGAGGTAAATAGTGCCTTTAAAATAGATCACAGACAGCGATTGGATCATATTGATCAGATCACAAAACTCACATTTTAGCGGCACAAGGTGTAAATTAGGTTTTTGTGTGTCTGTCCTCGAAGTCTGCAGTGATGAACTCACACACCGGTATAAGGGCTACACGGTGATGACAGAGTCTGAGCGCTACGAAGCCCTGATACACTGTCGCTATGTGGATGAGGTGGTACGGGACGCTCCCTGGACCCTCAGCCCTGACTTCCTGAAGATACATAAGGTCAGCACTTCTGGACAAGGGTCACATATACTGTACATCAGTGTTTCTCAACCAGGGGTACTAGGCCCTATCCATAGGGGGCACTAGGCCCTATCCACAGTGGGTACTAGGCCCTATCCACAGCGGGTACTAGGCCCTATCCACAGGGGGTACTAGGCCCTATCCACAGGGGGTACTAGGCCCTATCCACAGGGGGTACTAGGCCCTATCCACAGGGGGTACTAGGCCCTATCCACAGGGGGTACTAGGACCTATCCACAGGGGGTACTAGGCCCTATCCACAGGGGGTACTAGGACCTATCCACAGGGGGTACTAGGACCTATCCACAGGAGTACCAGGACCTATCCACAGGGGGTACTAGGCCCTATCCACAGGGGGTACTAGGCCCTATCCACAGGGGGTACTAGGCCCTATCCACAGGGGGTACTAGGCCCTATCCACAGTGGGTACTAGGCCCTATCCACAGCGGGTACTAGGCCCTATCCACAGGGGGTACTAGGCCCTATCCACAGGGGGTACTAGGCCCTATCCACAGGGGGTACTAGGACCTATCCACAGGGGGTACTAGGCCCTATCCACAGGGGGTACTAGGCCCTATCCACAGGGGGTACTAGGCCCTATCCACAGGGGGTACTAGGCCCTATCCACAGGGGGTACTAGGCCCTATCCACAGGGGGTACTAGGCCCTATCCACAGGGGGTACCAGGACCTATCCACAGGGGTACCAGGCCCTATCCACAGGGGGTACTAGGCCCTATCCACAGGGGGTACTAGGCCCTATCCACAGGGGGTACTAGGCCCTATCCACAGGGGGTACTAGGCCCTATCCACAGGGGGTACTAGGCCCTATCCACAGGGGGTACCAGGACCTATCCACAGGGGTACCAGGACCTATCCACAGGGGGTACTAGGACCTATCCACAGGAGTACCAGGACCTATCCACAGGGGGTACTAGGCCATATCCACAGGGGGTACTAGGCCCTATCCACAGGGGGTACTAGGCCCTATCCACAGGGGGTACTAGGCCCTATCCACAGGGTTACTAGGACCTATCCACAGGGGGTACTAGGACCTATCCACAGGGGGTACTAGGACCTATCCACAGGGGGTACTAGGCCCTATCCACAGGGGGTACTAGGACCTATCCACAGGGGGTACTAGGCCCTATCCACAGGGGGTACTAGGACCTATCCACAGGGGGTACTAGGACCTATCCACAGGGTTACTAGGACCTATCCACAGGGGTACTAGGACTTATCCACAGGGGGTACTAGGACCTATCCACAGCAGGTACTAGGACCTATCCACAGGGGGTACTAGGCCCTATCCACAGGGGGTACTAGGCCCTATCCACAGGGTTACTAGGACCTATCCACAGGGTTACTAGGACTTATCCACAGGGGGTACTAGGACCTATCCACAGCAGGTACTAGGACCTATCCACAGGGGGTACTAGGCCCTATCCACAGGGTTACTAGGACCTATCCACAGGGTTACTAGGACCTATCCACAGGGGGTACTAGGACCTATCCACAGGGGGTACTAAGCCCTATCCACAGGGGGTACTAGGACCTATCCACAGGGTTACTAGGACCTATCCACAGGGGTACTAGGACTTATCCACAGGGGGTACTAGGACTTATCCACAGGGGGTACTAGGACCTATCCACAGGGGGTACTAGGACCTATCCACAGGGGGTACTAGGCCCTATCCACAGGGGGTACTAGGACCTATCCACAGGGTTACTAGGACCTATCCACAGGGGTACTAGGACTTATCCACAGGGGGTACTAGGACCTATCCACAGCAGGTACTAGGACCTATCCACAGCGGGTACTAGGACCTATCCACAGCGGGTACTAGGACCTACCCACAGGGGGTACTTGAGAAGACTCATGAGACCATAAGCTTACTGGTAAAATGTAAATGAGGGGGTACTTCAAGGGTTCTCTGGGCAGAGCAAAATGTACTTGGTGGTACAGTAACTGAAAAGGGTTGGAGACCATTGCTGTACATTACTCAATATTACTAACAATCAGCCTTAAAATCTGATATAGAGCATGTCCCTTTTTTCTGTTATAAAATCACCTTAATGCTATCCTGTGATTTCCCCAGATTGACTTTGTAGCGCATGATGATATCCCATACACGTCTGCTGGATCAGAGGATGTCTACAAACACATCAAGGAAGCAGGTAACTAACTGATCTGCTCTGAAACAGATATTAACCTGTAGCCAATGGAGATTGTATCTGTGTGTGTTTGCTGAGTTACAGCCTACTATTTGTCACTACCTGTGTCATCTTGACTGTGATTGAGCACTGTTCTCTCTGTTGGGTTTCAGGGATGTTCGTGGCCACACAGAGGACAGACGGCATCTCTACATCTGACCTCATCACCAGGATAGTGAGAGACTACGACCTCTATGTCCGACGTAACCTGCAGAGAGGCTACACAGCCAGTGACCTCAACGTTAGCTTCATCAGGGTAAGAATGAAATCATAATTACCATAGAACAATGAATGAAGTTGGAATAAACATCTGTTACATTAGCTTGCATTTGAGGAAGATGAATGGTTGTTTCAGTATTGGTGGTTGATAAACACTAGACCATCTTTAGCTGATTCCCTACAGCCAACCGCATGTCTAACTTGTGCAGGAGAAGAAAATCCGTCTTCAAAACCAGGTGGATCGTATGAAGGAGACGGTAAAGACAGTAGAGGAGAAGTCCAAGCACTTTGTGCACTCGGTGGAAGAGAAGAGCCAAGACCTCATCCACAAGTGGGAGGAGAAGTCCCGGGAGTTCATTAGTAATTTCCTGGAGTCTTTTGGTCCAGGTGGAGCGTGGGTAAGTTTATCTTTAGCCCACAATAGATAGATACTATGTTAGGAAGCATGAAAGGTCAATAGGGGAAGATGGTTAGTAATGATCCCATTCCTCAAAGTAAGTGACTAGACAATATGAACAAGTAGTTTAGGAAAAAAACGCTCAGTTGACAAACAATAACAAAACATATCATGCTGTCTCTCCCCCTGTCTTTCCCTCTCTTCCTCTCTCTCCCCCTCTCTCCCTCTCTGTGAGCAGCATGTGATCCAGGAGAAAAGTGGACGCATGCTCCAGGCTCTGTCACCCTACGCATCGCCCGTCGCCTCGCCCCGTGGCTCCCCCAGCAGCAGCCCCACCAGAGGGCGCTCCCCATCGCCTCCCTCCTCTCAATCCCCTCGTTCTCCTCGTTCCTCCGCCACCTACCCCAAGGGTGCCTCTGCCCATCCCTCAACTTCCCTCAGCAGCATGAGTGAGGGGGATGACGACGAGAAATAGAGACAGCACTGTCCCTCAAACACTCAGTGTACAGGTAACTGCCGAAATAAAGGAAACACTTGAAGAAACACTTGACTAAATGAGAGATACAGGACAAGGGAAGCTTGGTCTTTACATCCTCAAAGACATGCTTCTGTCAGCTGTAACTATTTTGAATGTGTCAATAATCATGTGTATTTCAAACATAGACAAAGATAGATTCAGATTTTTGACTTTGTAGATGTAACTGCCAAAATAAAGGAAACATTTGAGTAAATGAGGGATACAAAGTATATTGAAAGCAGGTGCTTCCACACAGGTGTGGTTCCTGTGTATATTAAACAATTAGCATCCCATCATTCTTAGGGTCATGTATAAAAATTCCCAGTTGCCCATTATGTTGGCTAACATGGCTAGAAGAAAAGATTTCAGTGACTTTGAAAGAGGAGACTCAAAGTAGCATAGAGGGTTTAAATGGTGTGTGGGTGTGTCTCAGTCATCTGATCTCAAACCAATTGAACACTTATGGGAGATTCTGGAGCGGTGCCTGAGCCAATTTTCCGCCACCATCAACAAAACACCAAATGATGGAATTTCTCATGGAGGAATGGTGTCACATCCCTCCGATAGAGTTCCAGACACTTGTAGAATCTATGCCAAGGTGCATTGAAGCTGTTCTGGTGGCTTGTGGTGGCCCAACGCCAGAGTAAAAGACTATGTTGGTGTTTCCTTTATTTTGTCAGTTACCTGTACATGGTTACTTTGTGCACTGTGTGTGTGTGTAAAATTTCGCCCACAGTCTACCATATTTTTGTTATTTTATTGTGTAGGTCGTAAGGTAACTGAATGCACTGTTGAAACTCCATTCTCACTTCTGATTCCTGAACCACACAAATACATACAACTAATACCACTATTTCACTGTCTAAACCTGGCTTTATTTTAGCAACATGCTTAAATGTGTGTTCAGTTGTCTATGATACAGTGCATTCGGAAAGTGTTCAAACCCCTTGACTTTTACCACATTTGGTTACGTTACAGCCATATTCTAAAATGGCTTGAATCCAGTTTTTTGTTGTTGACGTTTTTGCAAATGTATAAACAATTTAAAACTGAAATATCACATTTACATAAGTATTCAGATACTTTACTCAGTAATTTGTTGAAGCACCTTTGGCAGCGATCACAGCGAGTCTTCTTGGGTATGACGCTACAAGCTTGGCACACCTATATTTGGGGAGTTTCTCCCATTCTTTCTGCAGATCCTCTCAAGCTGTCAAGTTGGATGGGGAGTGTTGCTTCACAGCTATTTTCAGGTCTCTGCAGAGATGTTCGATCAGGTTCAAGTTCGGGCTTTGGCTGGGCCACTCAAGGACATTCAGAGACTTGTCCTGAAGCCACTCCTACGTTGTCTTGGCTGTGTGCTTGGGGTCATTGTCCTGTTGGAAGGTGAACTTTTGCCCCAGTCTAAGGTCATGAGCGCTCTGGAGCAGGTTTTCATCAACGATCTCTCTGTACTTTGATCCGTTCATCTTTCCCTCGATACTGACTAGTTTTCTAGTCCCTGCTGCTGAAAAACATCCCCACAGCATGATGCTGCCACCACCATGCTTCACTGTAAGAATGGTGCCAGGTTTCCTCCAGATGTGACACTTGGCATTCAGGCCAAAGAGTTCAATCTTGGTTTCATCAGACCAGAGAATCTTGTTTCTCATGGTCTGAAAGTCATTTGGGTGCCTTTTGGCAAACTCCAAGCGGGCTGTCATGTGCCTTTTACTGAGGAGTGGCTTCCGTCTGCCCACTCTACCATAAAGGCCTGATTGTTGAAGTGCTGCAGATATGGTTGTCCCTCTGGAAGTTTCTCCCATCTCCATAGAGGAACTCTGGAGCTCTGTCAGAGTGACTATCGGGTCACCTCCCTGACCAAGGCCCTTCTCCCCTGATAGCTCAGTTTGGCCAGGCGGCCAGCTCTAGGAAGAGTCTGGGTGTTTCCAATCTTCTTCCATTTAAAAACTTCTTAGGGCTGCAATCCCGTTAACGGGATAGATATGACAACAGCCAGTGAAAGTGCAGGGCGCCAAATTCAAAACAACAGAAATCTCATAATTAAAATTCCTCAAACATACATGTATCTGATACCGTTTTAAAGGTAATCTTGTTGTTAATCCCACCACAGTGTCCGATTTCAAATAGGCTTTACAGCGAAAGCACCACAAACGATTATGTTAGGTCACCACCAACTCACAGAAAAATTCAGCCATTTTTCCAGCCAAAGAGAGGAGTCACAAAAAGCACAAATAGATATAAAATGAATCACTAACCTTTGATGATCTTCATCAGATGACACTCATAGGACTTCATGTTGCACAATACATGTATGTTTTGTTTGATAAAGTTCATATTTATATAAAACAATTTCAGTATACATTGGCGCGTTACGTTCACTAGTTCCAAAAACATCCGGTGATATTGCAGAGAGCCACATCATTTTACAGAAATACTAATTATAAATGTCGATAAATACAATTGTTAGACATGTAAATATAGATATATCTCTCCTTAATGCAAACGCTGCGTCAGATTTCAAAAAAACTTTACGGAAAAAGCAAACCATGCAATATTCTGAGACGGCACTCAGAAAAAAAAGACAATTATCCGTCATGTTAGAGTCAACAGAAATCAGAACATTATAAATAATCCCTTACCTTTGACAATCTTCATCAGAATGCACTCCCAGGAATCCTAGTTCTACAATAAATGCTTGATTTGTTCGATAATGTCCGTTATTTATGTCCAAGTAGCTACTTTTGTTAGCGCTTTTAGTACACAAATCCAAACGCTCGTGCAGGTCCAGCCGAACGTCGGACGGAAACTTCAAAAAGTTATATTACAGGTCGAAGAAACTTGTCAAACTAAGTATAGAATCAATCTTTAGGATGTTGTTATCATAAATCTTCAATAACGTTTCAGCAGGAGAATTCCTATGTCTGTAGAGAAGCAATGGAACGCAGGTCGCTCTCATGTGAAATGCGTGTGACCAGGACCTGGCTCTCTGCCAGACCACTGACTCAAAGAGCTCCCATCCGGCTCCACAACACAGTAGAAGCGTAATTCAAGTTTCTAAAGACGGTTGACATCTAGTGGAAGCCTTAGGAAGTGCAACATAGCCAATATCCCACTGTGTATTCAATAGGGGCTGGGTTGAAAATCGACCAACTTCAGATTTCCCACTTCCTGTTTGAATTTCTTCTCAGGTTTTTGCCTGCCATATGAGTTCTGTTATACTCACAGACATCATTCAAACAGTTTTAGAAACTTTAGAGTGTTTTCTATCCAATACTAATAATAATATGCATATATTATCAACTGGGACTGAGGAGCAGGCCGTTTACTCTGGGCACCTCTGGGCACCTTTCATCCAAGCTACACAATACTGCCCCAATGATGGAGGCCACTGTGTTCTTAGGGACATTCAGTGCTACAGAAATGTTTTGGTACCCTTCCCCAGATCTGTGCCTCGACACAATCCTGTCTCGGAGCTCTACGAACAGTTCCTTTGACCTCATGGCTTGGTTTTTACTCTGACATGCACTGTCAACTGTGGGACCTTAAATCGGCAGGTGTGTGCCTTTCCAGATCAGGTTCAATCAATTGAATTTACCACAGGTGGACTCCAATCAAGTTGTAGAAACATCTCAAGGATGATCAATGAAAACAGGATGCACTTGAGCTCAATTTTGAGTCTCATAGAAAAGGGTCTGAATGCTTATGTAAATAAGGTATTTCTGTTTTTATATTTTATAAATTTGCAAACATTTCTAAAAACCTGTTTTCGCTTTGTCATTATGGGGTATTGTGTGTAGATTGATGAGGAAAAAAATGGATTTAGTCAATTTTAGAATAAAGTTGTGGAATAATTAAAGGTGTCTGAATACTTTCCGAATGCACTGTATACAGTAAAAAAACAGTTTTATGACATAAGTAGTTTCTATTAAATATTAAATACAAAACAATCCTTTCTGAGAGTATTTGACCTACTCAAATTTCCTAAATCAATTTAATTTGAGGACTTTGGTACAATTTTTTAAAAAGTAATTGAAAGTAGGATATGTCTCAAAGTATTCTGATACTGCCCTACGCATTTCTTAAGCATCCAATGTGATTATAATCTCTTATAAATTTACAGTACCATATTGCAATATCAAGCTTTCAATTACTGACCTACTAGCATCCTGAGTAACAGTCACACACACATACATACTAACTGGATCATCCCTTTATCTACTGAAATCCATTGCATACTGCCATAACATGACAAACCAATCTTCTAGTTTTACACAGTATATTGTCACTGTAGGACAGGTTGCTCCAGTCATCTGGCTCAGGGCCGGTCTGGTAGTGTCTCCACGCTGACTTGTTGAAGACCGGGAGATGCTCAAAGGACTCACTGGACAGGGCCTGGAGGTCAGAGACAAACACATGGGATGCTGGAGCATGTTGACTCCAATGCTTACCACAGTTGTGTCAAGTTGGCTGGATGTCCTTTGGGTGGTGGACCATTTCTGATACACACGGCAAACTGTTGAGCATGAGAAACCCAGCAATGTTGCAGTTCTTGACACACTCAAGCCAGTGCGCCTGGCACCTACCACCATACACTGTTCAAAGGCACTTAAATATTTTGTCTTGTCCATTCACCTTCTGAATGGCACACATACATGATCCATGTCTCAATTGCCTCAAGGCTTAAGAATCCTTCTTTAACCTGTCTCCTCCCCTTCATCTACACTGATTGAAGTGGATTTAACAAGTGACATCAATAAGGGATCATAGCTTTCATCTGCAGTCATCTGGTCAGTCGATGTCATGGAAAGAGCAGGTGTTGCTAATATTTTGTAAACTATAATATCTATATATTTTGTAAACTGCAATAAGGAAGGACTTCACACATACACTACTGTTACGATCGTTTGTTGAATGAGGAGACCAAGGTGCAGCGTGGTAGGTGAACATCTTACTTCTATTAAAATGACCACCGAAAAACAGCTAAATACAAAACAAATGTAAAGTTCTGCAGGCTACACAGCAACTGTACAAACTCAAGATCCCACAAACTAAGGTGGGGAAAGGCTGCCTAAGTATGATCCCCAATCAGAGACAACGATAGCCAGCTGCCTCTGATTGGGAACCATACCAGGCCAAACAAAGAAATAGGAAAACTAGATTGCCCACCCTAGTCACACCCTGACCTAACCAAAATAGAGAATAAAAAGGATCTCTAAGGTCAGGGCGTGACAACTACAGTTCAAATTACGACCAGTTAATCGATAGCCTACAGAAACTTTATTTTGGTACAACATACAGTGCCTTGCGAAAGTATTCGGCCCCCTTGAAATTTGCGACCTTTTGCCACATTTCAGGCTTCAAACATAAAGATATAAAACTGTATTTTTTTGTGAAGAATCAACAACAAGTGGAACACAATCATGAAGTGGAACGACATTTATTGGATATTTCAAACTTTTTTAACAAATCAAAAACTAAAAAAATTGGGCGTGCAAAATGATTCAGCCCCCTTAAGTTAATACTTTGTAGCGCCACCTTTTGCTGCGATTACAGCTGTAAGTCGCTTGGGGTATGTCTCTATCAGTTTTGCACATCGAGAGACTGACATTTTTTCCCATTCCTCCTTGCAAAACAGCTCGAGCTCAGTGAGGTTGGATGGAGAGCATTTGTGAACAGCAGTTTTCAGTTCTTTCCACAGATTCTCGATTGGATTCAGGTCTGGACTTTGACTTGGCCATTCTAACACCTGGATATGTTTATTTTTGAACCATTCCATTGTAAATTTTGCTTTATGTTTTGGATCATTGTCTTGTTGGAAGACAAATCTCCGTCCCAGTCTCAGGTCTTTTGCAGACTCCATCAGGTTTTCTTCCAGAATGGTCCTGTATTTGGCTCCATCCATCTTCCCATCAATTTTAACCATCTTCCCTGTCCCTGCTGAAGAAAAGCAGGCCCAAACCATGATGCTGCCACCACCATGTTTGACAGTGGGGATGGTGTGTTCAGCTGTGTTGCTTTTACGCCAAACATAACGTTTTGCATTGTTGCCAAAAAGTTCAATTTTGGTTTCATCTGACCAGAGCACCTTCTTCCACATGTTTGGTGTGTCTCCCAGGTGGCTTGTGGCAAACTTTAAACAACACTTTTTATGGATATCTTTAAGAAATACCACTCTTCCATAAAGGCCAGATTTGTGCAATATACGACTGATTGTTGTCCCATGGACAGAGTCTCCCACCTCAGCTGTAGATCTCTGCAGTTCATCCAGAGTGATCATGGGCCTCTTGGCTGCATCTCTGATCAGTCTTCTCCTTGTATGAGCTGAAAGTTTAGAGGGACGGCCAGGTCTTGGTAGATTTGCAGTGGTCTGATACTCCTTCCATTTCAATATTATCGCTTGCACAGTGCTCCTTGGGATGTTTAAAGCTTGGGAAATCTTTTTGTATCCAAATCCGGCTTTAAACTTCTTCACAACTGTATCTCGGACCTGCCTGGTGTGTTCCTTGTTCTTCATGATGCTCTCTGCGCTTTTAACGGACCTCTGAGACTATCACAGTGCAGGTGCATTTATACGGAGACTTGATTACACACAGGTGGATTGTATTTATCATCATTAGTCATTTAGGTCAACATTGGATAATTCAGAGATCCTCACTGAACTTCTGGAGAGAGTTTGCTGCACTGAAAGTAAAGGGGCTGAATAATTTTGCACGCCCAATTTTTCAGTTTTTGATTTGTTAAAAAAGTTTGAAATATCCAATAAATGTCGTTCCACTTCATGATTGTGTCCCACTTGTTGTTGATTCTTCACAAAAAAATACAGTTTTATATCTTTATGTTTGAAGCCTGAAATGTGGCAAAAGGTCGCAAATTTCAAGGGGGCCGAATACTTTCGCAAGGCACTGTACACAAGGCTGCAGGGCCAGACGGATTACCAGGACGTGTGCTCCGGTCATGTGCTGACCAACTGGCATTTTCAACATGTCCCTGATTGAGTCTGTAATACCAACATGCTTCAAGCAGACCACTATAGTCCCTGTGCCCAAGAACACAAAGGCAACCTGCCTAAATGACCACAGACCCGTAGCACTCACGTCCGTAGCCATGAAGTGCTTTGAAAGGCTGGCAATGGCTCATATCAACAGCATTATCCCAGAAACCCTAGACCCACTCCAATTTGCATACCGCCCAAACAGATCCATATATGATACAATCTCTATTGCACTCCACACTGCCCTTTCCCACCTGGACAAAAGGAACACCTATGTGAGAATGCTGTTCATTGACTATAGCTCAGCGTCAACACCATAGTACCCTCAAAGCTCATCACCAAGCTAAGGAACCTGGGACTAAACACCTCCCTCTGCAACTGGATCCTGGACTTCCTGACAGGCCGCCCCCAAGTGGTGAGGGTAGGTAGCAACACATCTGCCACGCTAATCCTCAACACTGGAGCTCCCCAGGGGTGCGTGCTCAGTCCCCTCCTGTACTCCCTGTTCACCCACGACTGCATGGCCAGGCAGAACTCCAACACCATCATTAAGTTTGCTGACGACACAACAGACGAGACAGCCTGTAGAGAGGAGGTCACAGACCTGGCCGGGTGGTGCCAGAATAACAACCTATCCCTCAACGTAACCAAGACTAAGGAGATGATTGTGGACTACAGGAAAAGGAGCACCGAGCACGTCCCCATTCTCATCAACGAGGCTGTAGTGGAGCAGGTTGAGAGCTTCAAATTCCTTGGTGTCCACATCAACAACAAACTAGATTGGTCCAAACACACCAAGACAGTCGTGAAGAGGGCATGACGAAGCCTATTCCCCCTCAGGAAACTAAAAATATTTGGCATGGGTCCTGAGATCCTCAAAAGGTTCTACAGCTGCAACATCGAGAGCATCCTGACCGGTTGCATCACTGCCTGGTACGGCAATTGCTCGGCCTCCAACCGCAAGGCACTTCAGAGGGTAGTGCATACGGCCCAGTACATCACTGGGGCAAAGCTGCCTGCCATCCAGGACCTCTACAACAGGCGGTGTCAGAGGAAGGCCCTAAAAATGGTCAAAGACCCCAGCCACCCCAGTCATAAACTGTTCTCTCTACTACCACATGGCAAGCGGTACCTGAGTGCCAAGTCTAGGACAAAAATGCTTCTCAACAGTTTTTACCCCCAAGCCATAAGACTCCTGAACAGGTAAACATATGGTAACCCGGACTATCTGCATTGTGTGCTCCACCCCCCCAACCCCAACCCCTCTTTTACGCTGCTGCTACTGTCTGTTTATCTTATCTGCATAGTCCCTTTAACTATACATTAATGTACAGACTACCTAAATTGGCCCGACCAACCAGTGCTCCCACACATTGGTTAACCGGGCTATCTGCATTGTGTCCCATCACCTGTTAACCACTCTTTTTACGTTTCTGCTACTCTCTGTTCATCATATATGCATAGTCACTTTGACGATACCTACATGTACATACTACCTCAATAAGCCTGACTAACAGGTGTCTATATATAGCCTTGCTACTCTTTTCTCAAATGTCTTTTTACTGTCTTTACTTATCTACACACACACACACACACACACACACACACACACACACACACCTTTTTTTTCACACCATTGGTTAGAGCCTGTAAGTAAGCATTTCACTGTAAGTTCTACACCTGTTGTATTCGGCGCACGTGGCATATAAACTTTGATTTGATTTGAGATAGTCATGAAGCAGCAGGACATTGGGTAAATAGTCATGAAGCAGCAGGACATTGGGTACATAGTCATGAAGCAGCAGGACATTGGGTAAATAGTCATGAAGCAGCAGGACATTGGGTAAATAGTCATGAAGCAGCAGGACATTGGGTACATAGTCATGAAGCAGCAGGACATTGGGTAAATAGTCATGAAGCAGCAGGACATTGGGTAAATAGTCATGAAGCAGCAGGACATTGGGTAAATAGTCATGAAGCAGCAGGACATTGGGTACATACTCATGAAGCAGCAGGACATTGGGTAAATAGTCATGAAGCAGCAGGACATTGGGTACATAGTCATGAAGCAGCAGGACATTGGGTACATGCTCATGAAGCAGCAGGACATTGGGTAAATAGTCATGAAGCAGCAGGACATTGGGTAAATAGTCATGAAGCAGCAGGACATTGGGTACATAGTCATGAAGCAGCAGGACATTGGGTAAATAGTCATGAAGCAGCAGGACATTGGGTAAATAGTCATGAAGCAGCAGGACATTGGGTAAATAGTCATGAAGCAGCAGGACATTGGGTACATAGTCATGAAGCAGCAGGACATTGGGTAAATAGTCATGAAGCAGCAGGACATTGGGTAAATAGTCATGAAGCAGCAGGACATTGGGTAAATAGTCATGAAGCAGCAGGACATTGGGTAAATAGTCATGAAGCAGCAGGACATTGGGTACATAGTCATGAAGCAGCAGGACATTGGGTAAATAGTCATGAAGCAGCAGGACATTGGGTAAATAGTCATGAAGCAGCAGGACATTGGGTAAATAGTCATGAAGCAGCAGGACATTGGGTAAATAGTCATGAAGCAGCAGGACATTGGGTACATAGTCATGAAGCAGCAGGACATTGGGTAAATAGTCATGAAGCAGCAGGACATTGGGTACATAGTCATGAAGCAGCAGGACATTGGGTAAATAGTCATGAAGCAGCAGGGCATTGGGTAAATAGTCATGAAGCAGCAGGACATTGGGTACATAGTCATGAAGCAGCAGGACATTGGGTAAATAGTCATGAAGCAGCAGGACATTGGGTACATAGTCATGAAGCAGCAGGACATTGGGTAAATAGTCATGAAGCAGCAGGACATTGGGTAAATAGTCATGAAGCAGCAGGACATTGGGTAAATAGTCATGAAGCAGCAGGACATTGGGTACATACTCATGAAGCAGCAGGACATTGGGTAAATAGTCATGAAGCAGCAGGACATTGGGTACATAGTCATGAAGCAGCAGGACATTGGGTACATGCTCATGAAGCAGCAGGACATTGGGTAAATAGTCATGAAGCAGCAGGACATTGGGTAAATAGTCATGAAGCAGCAGGACATTGGGTACATAGTCATGAAGCAGCAGGACATTGGGTAAATAGTCATGAAGCAGCAGGACATTGGGTAAATAGTCATGAAGCAGCAGGACATTGGGTAAATAGTCATGAAGCAGCAGGACATTGGGTACATAGTCATGAAGCAGCAGGACATTGGGTAAATAGTCATGAAGCAGCAGGACATTGGGTAAATAGTCATGAAGCAGCAGGACATTGGGTAAATAGTCATGAAGCAGCAGGACATTGGGTACATACTCATGAAGCAGCAGGACATTGGGTAAATAGTCATGAAGCAGCAGGACATTGGGTACATGCTCATGAAGCAGCAGGACATTGGGTACATGCTCATGAAGCAGCAGGACATTGGGTAAATAGTCATGAAGCAGCAGGACATTGGGTAAATAGTCATGAAGCAGCAGGACATTGGGTAAATAGTCATGAAGCAGCAGGACATTGGGTACATAGTCATGAAGCAGCAGGACATTGGGTAAATAGTCATGAAGCAGCAGGACATTGGGTACATAGTCATGAAGCAGCAGGACATTGGGTAAATAGTCATGAAGCAGCAGGGCATTGGGTAAATAGTCATGAAGCAGCAGGACATTGGGTACATAGTCATGAAGCAGCAGGACATTGGGTAAATAGTCATGAAGCAGCAGGACATTGGGTAAATAGTCATGAAGCAGCAGGACATTGGGTAAATAGTCATGAAGCAGCAGGACATTGGGTAAATAGTCATGAAGCAGCAGGACATTGGGTAAATAGTCATGAAGCAGCAGGACATTGGGTACATGCTCATGAAGCAGCAGGACAGACACAGAAGACTTACAGTGTGTGGCATTGTGTTCAACATTGACCAACCTGAGGCTGTACACAACATAGACCCTTCATTGAATACTACTTCAATAAGTTGTTTTCCAGATGCAGCCTGACTCAAAGTTACCATTTGACAAGGATTAGGATCAATTTAATTTAATTCTGCTCACCTTTCACCACCTCAGGGACATTGCACGTAGGATCAATACTTCCAATGTGCTTGGGATGGGAGGTGGTTCTGTCATCACCGAAAATGAGTGCTGTAACACAAAGTATCATCTTATCAAGATCTTCATCAACATCCACTATAAGTCATAACATCCACTATAAGTCATACCATCCACTATAAGTCATAACATCCACTATAAGTCATAACATCCACTATAAGTCATAACATCCACTATAAGTCATAACATCCACTATAAGTCATAACATCCACTATAAGTCATAACATCCACTATAAGTCATAACATCCACTATAAGTCATAACATCCACTATAAGTCATAACATCCACTATAAGTCATACCATCCACTGTAAGTCATAACATCCACTATAAGTCATAACATCCACTATAAGTCATAACATCCACTATAAGTCATAACATCCACTATAAGTCATAACATCCACTATAAGTCATAACATCCACTATAAGTCATACCATCCACTATAAGTCATACCATCCACTGTAAGTCATAACATCCACTATAAGTCATAACATCCACTATAAGTCATAACATCCACTATAAGTCATAACATCCACTATAAGTCATAACATCCACTATAAGTCATAACATCCACTATAAGTCATAACATCCACTATAAGTCATACCATCCACTGTAAGTCATAACATCCACTATAAGTCATAACATCCACTATAAGTCATAACATCCACTATAAGTCATAACATCCACTATAAGTCATACCATCCACTATAAGTCATAACATCCACTATAAGTCATAACATCCACTATAAGACATACCATCCACTGTAAGTCATAACATCCACTATAAGTCATAACATCCACTGGAGTCATACCATCCACTATAAGTCATACCATCCACTATAAGTCATACCATCCACTATAAGTCATACCATCCACTATAAGTCATAACATCCACTATAAGTCATAACATCCACTATAAGTCATAACATCCACTATAAGTCATAACATCCACTGTAAGTCATAACATCCACTATAAGTCATAACATCCACTATAAGTCATAACATCCACTATAAGTCATAACATCCACTATAAGTCATACCATCCACTATAAGTCATAACATCCACTATAAGTCATACCATCCACTATAAGTCATAACATCCACTATAAGTCATAACATCCACTATAAGTCATAACATCCACTATAAGTCATAACATCCACTATAAGTCATAACATCCACTATAAGTCATAACATCCACTATAAGTCATACCATCCACTATAAGTCATAACATCCACTATAAGTCATAACATCCACTATAAGTCATAACATCCACTATAAGTCATAACATCCACTATAAGTCATAACATCCACTATAAGTCATAACATCCACTATAAGTCATAACATCCACTATAAGTCATAACATCCACTGTAAGTCATAACATCCACTATAAGTCATAACATCCACTATAAGTCATAACATCCACTATAAGTCATAACATCCACTATAAGTCATACCATCCACTATAAGTCATAACATCCACTATAAGTCATACCATCCACTATAAGTCATAACATCCACTATAAGTCATACCATCCACTATAAGTCATAACATCCACTATAAGTCATAACATCCACTATAAGTCATAACATCCACTATAAGTCATAACATCCACTATAAGTCATACCATCCACTATAAGTCATACCATCCACTATAAGTCATAACATCCACTATAAGTCATAACATCCACTATAAGTCATAACATCCACTATAAGTCATAACATCCACTATAAGTCATAACATCCACTATAAGTCATAACATCCACTGTAAGTCATAACATCCACTGTAAGTCATAACATCCACTGTAAGTCATAACATCCACTGGAGTCATAACATCCACTATAAGTCATAACATCCACTATAAGTCATAACATCCACTATAAGTCATAACATCCACTATAAGTCATAACATCCACTATAAGTCATACCATCCACTGTAAGTCATAACATCCACTATAAGTCATAACATCCACTATAAGTCATAACATCCACTGTAAGTCATAACATCCACTGTAAGTCATAACATCCACTATAAGTCAGAACATCCACTATAAGTGAATGATTTTAGACTGAACTTCTGACACGCACATATAAAAAGCCCACAGTACTGTTCATGCTTATTGGCTGGTGATGTGTACTTACAGTGCTGGTTGATGAGCATGCGGAAGGATATCCTTATGGTGTAGAAGCGATCCAGAAAGTATTCAATTAAATGTATTTATAAAGCCCTTTTTACATCAGCAGATGTCACAAAGTGTTATACAGAAACCCAGCCTAAAACCCCAAACAGCAAGCTATGCAGATGTAGAAGAGTTGCTGCTGATGAAAAGGTCAAAGCCAAACTTCTGCTTGTACTCTATAACACACTGAGCCATGGTGGGGACCACGTCATTGTGCCCGTTATGGATTTTGACGAGGATGTCTAGAAAGCAGTTACAGAGAAATATGGTGTGAGGACCCTCAGAAGTCTTTGTGCTGGTGAAGATGTGGTGGGTGCCTGGTGTCACTGTGTACATGTCAACTCACTTGCTGGACACCTTGTGCTCATAGTCCAGCAGCTCCCCAAAGCTCTTGATGTACCTGATATTTCGCTTATTTATACAACTGTGCTTCATCTAATATCAGAACCGAATGTACACGGTGCAAGTAATCAATGCCGTTTGAGATTCTGCGCAGATTATTACAGCAATGTGAAGATCTCCACTGATCTGTGATGACCTATGCATGCTATCTTGAACATGCACACTTTATATGATTACACAAGAAGAAATGTATAGTTACAGTAACCTCAAAATGTGGCCATGGATATGTTACTCAATTTAAGGTTAAATGTTATATTAGTTTGTAAGATGACCTTAACTTTAGGCTATTTACTGTATTGAAAACGTTATATTGAATTGTGTTTGGTTGAAACCGCCAACCAAACATGAACATTTAAAGGAGCTGTATCTACTGCTTGGATAGTTCCATCTGAGCCACTGGCTTAATCCCATTCTTTAACTTAGATTTTTGGTTGGAGATGTGAATCCAACATACAGTATAATTTATTAATTTGTCGACAAGTTAATAGGCTATATTGTATTTCAAAAGTGATATTGAGTGGTGTTTGGTTGTCAACGCAACCAAATATCAACATTTGAAAGAGATATATCTTCTGTTTGGATAATTCTACCTGTGCCACTGACTTAGTCTGACTTTAATTCTAGTTTATTTAAATGTAATACCTACATGTTTCAAGCAGACCACAATAGTCCCTGTGCCCAAGAACGTCAAGGTAACATGTCTAAATGACTATGGTCCCGTAGCACTCGCATCTGTAGCCATGAAATGCTTTGTTCAACATCATCATCCCAGACACCCTGGACCCACTCCAATTCACATACCACCCCAGCAGATCCACAAATTACACAATCTCTATTGCATCTCCACACTGCCCTCTCCCACCTGGACAAAATATACATCTACGTGAGAATGCTGTTCATTGACTACAGCTCAGCATTCAACACCATAGTGCCATCCAAGCTCATCCCTAAGCTAAGGACCCTGGGACTGAACATCTCCCTCTGCAACTGTATCTTGGACTTCCTGATGGGATGGCCTCATGTGGTAAGAGTATGTAACAACACATCGCCACGCTAACCCTCAACATGGGGGCCCCTCAGGGGTCCGTGCTTAGTCTCCTTCTGTACTCCTTGTTCACCCACCACTGTGTGGCAGCGCATGACTCCAACATAATAATTAAGTTTGCAGACGACACAAAGGTGGTAGGCCTGATCACCGGCGATGATGAGACAGCCTATAGGGAGGTCAGAGACCTGGCAGTGTGGTGCCAGGACAACAACTTCTCCCTCAACATCAGCAAGACAAAGGAGCTGATCATGCACCGCATTAAATGGAGAGCCGAGCTTGCCCAATTCACATCGATGGGGATGTAGTGGAGTGGGTTGATAGCTTCATGTTCCTCTTTGTCTACGTCACTAAGGATCTATCATGGTCCAAACACACCAACACAGTTGTGAAGAGGGCACGACAATGCCTCTTCTACCCTCAGGAGGCTGAAAAGATTTTGGCATGTGCCCTCAGATCCTCAAAAAGTTCTACAGCTACACTATTGAGAGCATATTGATTGGCTGCATCACTGCTTGACAAGGCAACTGCTTGGGAGATTATGAATGGCATTCTACCAAACTTTCCATCAATACTGTTCCTCAAGTAAATGTGTTTTAGAGACATTTTCAGTGGCAATTGTTAAAAATATAATTTTTTAAAGTGAAAAAATGGGTCTCAGCATCACTCTATTACCGTGGAACTGTCGTAGAGTAAAAGCCACCCGTCTTATTTTCAACACAGTGGCAACCCTATACCATATCTGTGTCCATGATATTCAAACTCTTGCAGAACTTCTTTCTATACTCACCGAAGTCCAGAAATGGCTTTATAGACATTGACGAGGAAGAAAAATATAATATTATTTGAGGTTTCGATGTAACCCAAGAAAGGAACGGTAACTGAACTAAATATCTATCGCAATGTAGCACTCACTTCTGTCTTCATGAAGTGCTTTCAGAGGCTAGTTAAGGATCATATCACTTCTACCTTACCTGACACCCTGTTACATCTGCCCCTGCCTCGCCCTCTACTTCTCATCCTGTGTCTCCCTAACCTGCCACTCCCCCAGTGCTCTCTCCTTCTCTCTGTGTGGGTGTATCTGATTATGTGAGTGGAGACAGGTGTACTGGAGTCAGAGCAGATCCCCACCAGCTGCAACCTGTTCCATAATCAAGACCTCTACAAACACTCAGAACTGCCACTTCCACGCTGCCAGATCGTAGCCTCTGCTCTGTCAGTCGGCATTTCAAGCCGTTTGTTACTGCATAGATCTTATTATCCTCTAGTGCCTGTTTTCCCTAGCCTGACGCTGCTTGTATGTCTGCTACAGTTCCGTCCGCTCTGACTCTGGTCATCAGTCCCTCGTTTTGTCAGTCCTGCTCCCCTGCCCAGGACCCCCGCTCTACTGCTTCCTAGGATTCCGCTTCGGACCTGCTTACCCTGCCCCTACTCCCCTTGCCCCAGCCGCAAACTCAGTTCCTGGTTCCCTAGTACCCACCCAAGCTCCCCCTGGTCTCACCCCATCTCCCCCCTGCTTTTCAATAAATACCATGGTTACCTTATCCCTGTCTCCTCGTCTGAGTTGTGGGAAACAACACCTCCACTTCTCTGATTCTCAACACAGGGGCTCCACAAGCGTGCATGCTCAGCCCCCTCCTGCACTCCCTGTTCACCCATGACTGTGTGGGCACGCACGCCTCCAACTCAATCATCAAGTTTGCATATGACACAACAGTAGTAGGCCTGATTACCAACAATGACAAGACAGCCTAGAGGGAGGAGGTGAGGACCCTGGGAGAGTGGTGCCAGGAAAATAACCTCTCATCAACGTCAACAAAACACAGGAGCTGACAGCAGAGGGAACACGGCCCTATCCACATCGACAGGAACGCAGTGGAGAAGGTGGAAAGCTTCAAGTTCCTCACCATACACATTATTGACGATCTGAAATGGTGTGGTGAAAAAAGCCTAACAGGTCCACTTCAACCTCAGGAGGCTGAAGAAATGTGGCTTATCATCTAAAACCCTCACAAACTTTTACAGATGCACAATTGAGAGCATCCTGTCAGGTTGTATCACCGCTTGGTACTGCAACTGCACCATTCCGCAACCGCATGGCTCTCCAGAGGGTGGTGCAGTCTGCCCAACGCATTTTTGGGGGCAAACTACCTGCCCACCAGGACACCTACAGTACCCGATATCACAGGAAGGCCAAAAAGATCATGGACACCAAGAAACGGCGATGGACATTAGACTGGTGGCAATCTGTCCTTTGGTCTGATGAGTCCAAATTTGAGATTTTTGGTTCCAACCGCCGTGTCTTTGTGAGACGCAGAGTAGATGAAAAGATGATCTCTGCATGTGTGGTTCCCACCGTGAAGCATGGAGGAGGAGTTGTGATGGTGTGGGGGTGCTTTGCTGGTGACGCTGTCACTGACTTATTTAAAATTCAAGGCACACTTAACCAGCATGACTCCCACAGCATTCTGCAGCGATACGCCTTCCCATCTGGTTTGCCCTTAGTGGGACTATAATTAGTTTTTCAACAGGACAATGACCCAAAACACACCTCCAGGCTGTGCAGGGGCTATTTGACCAAGGAGAGTGATTACCCAATCTCAACCCAATTGAGATAGTTTGGGATGATTTGGACTGCACAGTGAAGGAAAAGCAGCCAACACAATTCAAGTGCTCAGCATATGTGAAGCTGGTTGAGAGAATGCCAAGAGTGTGCAAAGCTGTCACCAAGGCAAAGGATGGCTACTTTGAAGAATCTAAAATCTTAAATATATTTTGATTTGTTTAACACTTTTTTGGTTACTAAATGATTCCATATGTATTATTTTATAGTTTTCATGTCTTCTCTATTATTATACAATGTAGGAAATAGTAAAAACTACAGAAAAACCCTTGAATGAGTAGATGTGTCCAAACTTTTGACTAGGACTAGTTGTAATTCACTATATTTATTGATATGAATATAAAATACATATTTCACACCCCCATTAACCCACTTTTGTTTATAAACTCCATCTCTTTCCAACACCCTCACACACCAAACTCCACATAGCCGTGTTGAGAGCTGAGGCAACTTGAGGAACTATGGATGGGACAGACATGTTGTTTGAGGTATATGTTCTAATATTATATTCAGCATAATGCAGGTCAACTTTTAATATACAGTAAGTTTCATCGCATACAAGACTAACCAACAACTTGAACAGCAGAATATACAGTATCACACCATCAAAACAAAATTAATATACAAGTAAAACAATAGTGTAAATGTTTGGTAGAGAATCCCTCTCTCTTTCTTTAACGCACACACGCACACTCACACACACACACACACACACACACACACACACACACACACACACACACCCCTCTCCCTCTCACTCCACCCCAATCTCTCAGACAGTGTGCTCCCCCTCTGGGGCCTGCAGGCTGATCTTGCTGTTCTGGTCGTTGTCGGTCTCGTGGGGGTCGGTGGGAAGAGAGTCATAGGTACGGCGGTACAACGACCGGGTCACCAGGGTAATGATGAACATTTCCAAGATCATTAGCTGCTGACTCAACACTGCAGACAGACACATATACACACACACAGACAGACCAGACAGAAAGACAAACCAGACAGAAAGACAAACCAGACAGACAGACAGAGACAGACAGACAGGGTTGGTGGACATGGACTTCATATTGATCAAGTAATGGCTCTCGTTTGGCTGGTTTGGAGCTATTCTGTCACTTACTGGTACCACGGGCACTAGAGGAGAATGGCGGGGAGCAGGCGATGGTTCCATCCAAGGCCAGGATGTTAATGATGGCCGTCTGCAGCTGACTGAGCACCAGCACCAACTATGGACACATAACCAGCGACATCATGGAGATGCATAGAATATTGGGATGCAGAAATGGATACGGCCATACTGAATCAGACACTACACAACATTCCTAAAAACTCAAGTCTAGGACTAAGGAAAGGACAGAAGCTGATGTAATTTCACCAACGGCATTGAGCAGGAAGTTCCTGGACTATCTGGTTTGTGCAGTAGGACATGGACAGACTCACCTGGTACATGGCATATTTAGGTATGATCTTGATGCTGCGCAGTGTGTTGCATATGTTCATGAACATGATGGCGACAGGCCAGAGGGAGATGATGGTGAGAACACCTATAAATGGGTTGATCCAAATAGCCGTGCCTGTGATCTCCAGCTAAACATCGAGACATGGAGAAAGGTTAAAGAGGGTAGGCATTGAATAGTGGAATCAATGGAATGACACCAAGCTCAGTTTGAAGCTTAAGATGTAAAGGGGATGTTTGTTGTGGCTCAGAAGATTTTCACAGAAAGGAGGACAGTTACTTACATCAGAAAGATCAAAGTTGCCGTTGGTCCACAATATTACGGACACAATTGAGAGGACTGTCTTTAAGATAGCATACTGAAGAGCCCCCAGCTTCAGCAAGAATAACATGCACCTGAATGAAAACAGACCAGCGTTATTAACATGTTCTAACCACTTGTGTTCAAAATTACCAACACAAAGAATCTTCTGGCCCAAGTGTGACCTGAGTATGAATCATCATCCCACTGGTCACAGATGTCATCTAGTTTTGATTTACATTTGGATTACTTGTCAACTAAGATTAATTCAATGTGAAATCGACTAAAAAGGTCACAATGTCATTAGATTTAAGCTAAAAGTTGGGTGAAAAAAAATACAAAATACTCTTACATTGATGATTTTTTGCAAATTCAATCAGTTTTCCATGTCATCACATTTATATTTTTGGGATGAAATGACATGGAAACAAGTTGATTCAACCAGTTTTTTCCCAGTGGGTTGTTCCGGTTACCGTGTGACTGGAACGCGTGGCAAGCAGGGACAGCAGCAGCAGCAGGGTCCTACACTGATATTGAAGGTTTTCTGGGCATTGCTCTTCAGAAAGGCCTCACTACCCCCACTCTCCTCTATCATCAGAACCAAGATCTTATACACCACCACTGCAAAGTACCTATAGAGAAAAGGAGAGGTTTTACTTGTATAACAAGTGTGTGTCACCAGCCTTCAAAACCAGTTAGTCTGCCCACTCAACTTTTGTTTGTGTCCCAAAAACGTTTGTTTGTGCTTGTTTGTATCATTTCCTGAATTTTTCCCTTCCAGCTCTCTGGGGATGTGGAATGATCTCTGATCTGCTGCATAGCATGATTTACATTTAAAGGCAATGTTCCCGCATTTGCGGAGACTGCGTTTACGGTAAACGCTAAATTACAATTGTGCTATACCACTCAATTTAAATCGTGCTATAGTACGGATCTTCTGCGATAGGGATTGAATCGAGCCCTTATGCCAACCAGATGCATAGGAGTATTGTTTTGCCGGATGTCTAGCCTGCATTTTCTGTACTTGATGCACAGGCTTTGCTTTTCAACTAGCTAAACATGTAATTACCTTCATGTTTTCTTCCTAGGCGCCCAACTCTCTGGGGATGATCTCTAACACAGTGTAATGATTAAGAGAGTGGTTAAACTGTGGTCACATAGTTGAGTGCATTCATAAAAACCCTCCTCCCGTTTATGTCAGTACTCCTTACTATGGCTTCCTGTCAGCCCATTACTACAGGTGAAAGAGCACTGCATCTACTTAGTGCAGTATAGTCAAATTGTTTATGCGTTCATAGAAGGGTATGTGAAAGAGAGAGAGAGAGAGAGTAAGTAGTAAGTAGTGTGTTGGTGAGAGGAAACTTACGAATTGGACGTCATATCTGTAAACATGGTAGCCCTTGGTATCCACATCCCAAAACAAGCCATGGTGGCAATGACCTGAGACAGAAACAGAACGTTACTTTTAGTCATAACATTCATCATCCACATGGTTCCCATTCATATAAAGTGATGAATAAAATACTGTATGATCATAGAATGACAGACATTCTAATTTACAGTTTAGCTAAAAGTTAAAGGCCCAGTGCAGTCAAAAATGTGATTATCCTGTGTTTTATATATATTTCCACACTATGAGGTTGGAATAATTTTTGTGAAAATTAGGATAATGCCCTTTTCGTGTAAGAGCTACTTGAAAAGACCACCTGAAATTTCAGCCTGTTTTGGTGGGATTGAGTTTTAACCTGCCTGGTGACATCACCAGGCGGTAAATTAGTTAATATACCAACAAGAATGACAGTTCCAAATCCCTCTGCCAATAACACCTCATTTTCAGATTTCCCCTCACCACTCCCAGACAGTCCCAGCAAAATAAATGTGTTTTGCTAAGAAGCTATTTTTGTTTATTTTTGACCATTTTAATAGAAAACAATCGCGGTAAGGTACTTAATTGTTACCCAGAAAGGATTTGAAATTCAAATAAAAACGGCTGCATTGGACCTTAACACCCAAACAGATGTTTGTGATCTCCATGTAGGCAATCTAGCTATGTATAACCACAGTGATACACTGCTGTCTCAGTCAAATCGTCAAATCAAATCAAATTGTATTTGTCACATGCCGCAGAATACAGGTGTATGCAGGTGAAATGCTTACTTACATGCCCTTAACCAACAATGCAGTTCAAGAAATAGAGTAAAGAAAATGTTTACTAAATAAACTAAAGTAAAAAATACGATAAAAAGTAACACAATAAAATAACAATTAACGAGACTATATACTCATCCAGTCCAGACAGTGTAGCTATAACCACAGAGATCCACTGGCAGTACTTATTGCATTCAATTGTATCTGGTGAAGGCCAGCGGAGACAGGGAGCTGACTTCTTACCGGTGCAGCACCATTGACCCACATAATAGTTGTCTTCTTAGGAGACGGGACTTTTCTATAGATAAACACACACTCCTCCAGGTAGAGCAGCAGGGACAGCGTAGACATGAGGGTCAGCATGGAGTACAGAGCCACACCAAAGACATCCAGCTCTAGTTAAGGGAGAGAGTAAGAGGATCAGGAGGGAGAGAGAGAGAGAGGTTGTATAGGTCAGTAGAAGCCCCTGGCAACAACAACCTCTCTTGAGGATAGATCAATGCCCTGACAACATCCCCATGGACACAACAGCATTTGTGAAACAGCCTCCAAACCATTTTATTCAGCCTCTTTTGAGGTTGAGTGCTGATGAGATCCCAACAATACTTCACTCGGCCCAGTGCAAATCCAGCTGTCTAAATGTATCCTTGATTAGTTTCATATGGACTGAGATCGAGGCTATCTACAGAAACAATAAACCACCCTTGAAGAGATGTTGACTGAATACAAAAGGATGAAAGGCCATGCAAGTTATTTGTCATCAAATGAGCCATCATATTTCTCAGAACAGAAAAATGACTTTGGAGAAACCAAACATGCATATATGTGGCCTACACATGGAGATGTAATGATGAGCAGAGTGAAATGCTGTCCCTCCAATCAGGCTGGATTAGACTGTAGCCTTCCATTTGGAGGACAAATTCATTCAGAATTTGTTTTATTGGTCTTGTCTGTGTATCAGAGATTGTTTGGTGAACAACAACATTCAGTTGCCTATCCTGACATGAAGTTCCTTTAAAAGAAAGTATTTGACTCTGGCGTGTGCCACAGAAAGTATTTGACTAGCCACAAAATGAAGGAAATTAGATTTTCAGCATTACACCGGAGACCTGAATACTTCCAGAGCTAACACCTGAGCTTTAGCTCAACGGGCTAATAACGTCTTGTTGTGTGCCAGAGACCCAATCAGTCACATTTCTGCCAAGCCAATGGCCACGGTGTAGTTATCACACACATTTGAGAAAATAATTATATAGGACTAACAGTCACTTCTAATATAGCCCTACTATATTATCATACTTCTGTAACTCCTGTTTGGCCTTGGGATGCTTGACATGTCAGGTACAAATGAATGATAGAAGACCAAGACATCATTATTTATTATTATTATTATTTATATTATTTATTTGAAGTCAAACATGCAAAAGAAACAGTCTGCGTCCCAAAAACTGTTTTGTACAATTTGTAGTGAAATTCCCTTTCCCAATTACAACTTGATAATGAAACACTATCTACAAACTGATAGATAAGGTAATCTGGGTAACTCACGCTTTATGACATGGATAGCCAGCGGAGGTTCTTCTAAACAGCTCGGATGGATGGTGCTGTTGAGAGCTTCTTCCATGTCCATAGTCAGTTGAAGTCGGTAATGTGAGGACTCCCAGCCAGGTTGTGAGGATATGCAGAAAATAAACTACCAGTGATGTATCTCTTGCCCACTGACTGCAGTTATATGAGGTGCGAGGAAGCAGACAGCAATAGATATTGAACTTTCCCCCGCAATTAACTTCTGACTGATGATGAGTAAGTTGTTTGCTCAGTGAAAACTGCAGATTTTCCAACTAGTCAATGAGACCACCTTCGCATAGAGAATGGCAGATAACTGTATTT
Source organism: Oncorhynchus mykiss (assembly GCF_013265735.2). NCBI lineage: Eukaryota > Metazoa > Chordata > Actinopteri > Salmoniformes > Salmonidae > Oncorhynchus > Oncorhynchus mykiss. Next base: position 32,180,366 of record NC_048593.1, on the reverse strand, counting down.
CATTCAAATCTTAGAACTACTGTATTTATTGAGCAACCTTCCTTATCAAGGGGAGCCCAATGACCCACATTCGGCTCCTGTAACTCTCAGTGGAATAACATTCCCATAGATTTGATTTGATCCAGCACACGTTTACGTTTCAGGAGAATGAACTTTGATTGGGGTGTATCGTTTCTTGCCAGCCAACATACAGGAATGAAAGGGGTTGGGAAAGCATGCTAGAGTTAACATATTACCAAATGAATCCAAGTAGAAAATAAATACCCACAGTCAGTCCAACTTCTGGTTTTGATTTCCATTTGCCAACCTAAATTCAACGTGAAATCAACAAAACATTTCACCATGTAATTGGATTTAGGTTAATAGTTTGGTGACATTTTTTCAAATCCAATCAGCTTTCCACGTTGATTCAATGTTGTCACATATATTTTTTGTTGTTGAAATGACGTGGAAACTATGTTGATTCAACCAGTTCTTGCCCAGTGGGTATTGTATTGTTCAACCATCAATCTTAAAGGTTGTGGGTTTATATACAAAATATCACCTCTCTCTCTCTCTCGCTGATTATCTGGAGCCATTTAATTTCAGCGTTCTGCCAATCGAATTACTGTCTCTCTGTTAATGCCACTATTTCATTGCCTTCACTGTGTTTTTCATCACGTACCCCATCTGTTGTGTATCTGTGTAACTTTTAGTCATGAAAACATTCACCAGTAATGACATGAACTGAGACCAGCAAGAGTGTTGAGGATAACTAACACCTTTTTTCAAATTCTACCAATTTCAAATCAATAAACCATCCCTTTCTAGCTAAATCGATTTTGTTGGATCCCTAAAACTCTGTCCCCATATACAGAATCTAGAATAAAGACTTTCCGGCAGTGGGCTGTAGCTAATGGCTACATGTAGATGGTCTCATCATCACTCAACTTCATTATTGCATTTGAGCTAAGAAAAACATGGATTTTAGTATGTAGGGTGAGACAATTAGGTCTAATCAGTTTACCCGGTTACAAATTAAGTGAAGGGAGAACGTGAAAGATGATCCAAAAACAGACCTGGATGGATGGATTACAGTCAAACAGAGAGGTTTAGTAAGAGATGGAGAGAAAAGGAGAGAAAGATAAAAGCAATAAAGAGAAAAGGAATGGAGAGAAAGAGAAAAGGAAGAGCGAGTACGAGAGACAGAGAGACAGGTAGCATAAAATACAATCTGAATAAAAAAGAAGCCATGCATTTAAATGTAAACTTGCTTCGCCTACAGACACCTGTAGATCGAGTCATGTGTGACTTCTCCATAGACGTGGGCTTCTCACACATTTTTCTCCATCCGCACACACTCAGTGAGTCAGGTGGATAGCAGAGAGTTCATTCCCCCACAGTAGACACTGTCACACTCTATAACCCTGATGCAAGGACTCACATTCCTGTGAGTCCTTGAGATATAAACTTGTTTCACTTCAATGCCATAACCATGCAGAGATAAACTTCTAAAACTGCCACTTTTTTTGTCCAAGCCAAACAATTCATTCTAAAACAAAGTGTTATAAATAACGATATCATAACTGCCATCGATAAGAGACAATACTGTGCAGCTGTATTCATCGACCTGGCCAAGGCTCTCAACTCTGTCAATCACCACATTCTTATCGGCAGACTCAACAGCCTTGGTTTCTCAAATGACTGCTTCGCCTGGTTCACCAACTACTTCTCAGACAGAGTTCAGTGTGTCAAATGGGAGGGCCTGTTGTTCAGACCTCTGGTAGTCTCTATGGGGGTGCCACAGGGTTCAATCCTCGGGCCGACTATTTTCTCTGTATACATCAATGATGTATACATGCTGCTGGTGATTCCCTGATCCACCTCTACGCAGACGACACCACTCTGTATACTTCTGGCCCTTCTTTGGACACTGTGTTAACTAACCTCCAGACGAGCTTTAATGCCATACAACTCTCCTTCCGTGACCTCCAACTGCTCTTAAATGCATGTTCATCAATCGATTTCTGCACACACCCGCCCATCCAGCATCACTACTCTGGACGGTTCTGACTTAGAATATGTGGACAACTACAAATACCTAGGTGTCTGGTTAGACTGTAAACTCTCCTTCCAGACTCACATTAAGCATCTCCAATCCAAAATTAAATCTTGAATCGGCTTCCTATTTCGCAACAAAGCATCCTTCACTCATGCTGCCAAACATACCCTTGTAAAACTGACTATCCTACCAATCCTGGACTTCGGCGATGTCATTTACAAAATAGCCTCCAACACTCTACTCGGCAAATTGGATGCAGTCTATCACAGTGCCATCTGTTTTGTCACCAAAGCCCCATATACTACCCACCACTGTGACCTGTATGCTCTCGTTGGCTGGCCCTCGCTTAATATTCGTCACCAAATCCACTGGCTCCAGGTCAACTATAAGTCTTTGCTAGGTAAAGCCCCGCCTTTTCTCAGCTCACTGGTCACCATAGCAGCACCCACCCGTAGCATGCGCTCCAGCAGGTATATTTCACTGGTCATCCCCAAAGCCAATTCCTCCTTTGGCCACCGTTCCTTCCAGTTCTCTGCTGCCAATGACTGGAACAAACTGCAAAAATCACGAAGCTGAAGACTCATATCTCCCTCACTAACTTTAAGCACCAGCTGTCAGAGCAGCTCATAGATCACTGCTCCTGTACATAGCCCATCTGTAAACAGCCCATCCAACTACCTCATCCCCATACTGTTATTTATTTTGCTCCTTTGCACCCCACTTGCACTCATCTTCTGCATATCTATCACTCCGGTGTTTAATTGCTATATTGTAATTATTTCATAACTATGGCCTATTTATTGCCTTACCTCCCTTATCCTACCTCATTTGCACACAATGTATATAGACTTTTTCCTATTGTATTATTGACTGTATGTTTGTTTATTGCATGTGTAACTCTGTGGAGTTGTATGTGTCGAACTGCTTTGTTTTATCTTGGCCAGGTCGCAGTTGTAAATGAGAACTTGTTCTCAACTAGCCGACCTGGTTAAATAAAAAAATATAAAAATGTGTAACAGTGAATGCTGTGATTTTCCATGCATCTGTCACTGACACCTCGTTCGTTGACCCCACGATGTGTGAATAGTCTTATATTGCTAAACCTTGCCCTCACGTTTGCTGAAGATTTGCCAAGTGACTTATGACATGACAGTGGCTTATTTTGGCGCATTGCTCTCATCATATAAAGTGGTCTAACTAAAATGTTAAATCAGACGGTATCCAATATTTATCAGGCCCTACCCTTGTTGTAATGGGACTATCTAGGCAACCAACATTGTTTCTAACAACGTAGAAGTGCATTAATCAAGAATGAATGCACTAAAAACAGTATTTATTGTTAAAATGTACACATTAATACAGTGTATTCATCTACAAAATAAACAATTATTGAACTTTGTGAAAATTATTTCCACATTTAGATTATATTTTAAAAAAAACATGAACAACCAAAACTGGCTGACAGGGTAGTACAAATAGTGAGAAAATACTTAACATGCAAAACAGCTTCAATAAAAAAATAAGATATTATTTAAAAAAAAAAATGAAACAGGAAATTGGTCCATGATTTACCGTCAACAGATTTTGTGAATATACAATGCACAAAATACTTCTCTATGGCATTCATTTAAAATGAGAAAGTTAGGATTTCTGGTTAGTCACAATGCTCTCACTCTACATTCCTCCACGATAGGGTGTTATACAAACATTTATGCATCCAGTAAACAAACCGCTTGCAAATTCCAAAACAACTCTCCTAAAAACCACATGGATCATAGTCAGTTGGAAATTGAGAAACCCGATCACAAATATTCTGATTTAAAAAATAATAATAAAAAGTGTCCATTGAGAGGTTGATGTCTAGCTCTAGCCTCCTCTTGGTGGTCTATGAGCATCCTGGCATGATTTACTACAGCAGAACAGTAACTTCCCCAGGGACTACTACACATGGAAACTGGCCTACTGGTATTAACAAAGCTGGTTCAGTACATTAAATATTTATGTATATGCTCAACATTGTACATCGTCCACGACAAAACAATCAAATAATAAGAAAACAGCAATAATAATGAAAGAAAGCAGCATTTGTGATGTAAAATGTGCTTTAAAAAACATGGTACAAAGCCTTCCGTTTTTCTCCATATGTATGCCATTCATCCGATTGAGAAGTCAGGAATTGCATAAAGTGAACACAAATAGCAATTCCTTATTCTCAAAGATAGAACTCTGACATCAAACAATTCATCTCACTTTCCTGTGAAATGTGTCAAAAGTCCCCTCTCGCGAACAAAAGTGATGACTTCACAGATACCTTAATCTTCATAAACTCAGTTTAAAAAACGCTACATATCTGAAAACAATATATGGCAAAAATAAACTATGGAAAATCTGCAACTTAAAAGAAGCCTTGAAAATAAATACTTAATGGAGTAACAATGCTGTCCAATGTTAATGAATTATACACCTCTGATATCACACCTCTGAAAAAAACTGTGTTGACTCCCAACAATTCTTGATTAAAAAAATAAATAAATCTACCTGGTCACATACACTGAGTGTACAAAACATTAGGAACATGAGACTGACCAGGTAAATCCAGGTGATAGCTATGGTCCCTTGTTGGTCACCTGTTAAATCCACTTCAATGAGTATAGATGAAGGGGTGGAGACAGGTTAAAGAAGAATTTTTAAGCCTTGAGACATGAATTATGTATGTGTGCCATTCCGAGGGTGAATGGACAAGACAAAATATTTAAGAGCCTTTGAACAGGGTATGGTAGTAGGTGCCTGGTTGAGTGTCAAGAACTGCAATGCTGCTGGGTTTCACACTCAACAGTTTGTTTTGCAAGTGTATCAAGAATGGTCCACCACCCAAAGGACACCCAGCCAACTTGATACAACTGTAGGAAGCATTGGGAGTCAAATTGGACCAGGATCCCTGTTGAAAAGTTTCAATACCTTGTAGTCCATGCCCCGACAAATTGAGGCTGTTCTGAGGGGGGTGCAACTCAATATTAGGAAAGGCTTTCCTAATGTTTTGTACACTCAGTGTATATCATCACTGATGCACGGAATTGTGCAAAACATGAGTGGGGATTTGGCCCGTAAAATTGTAAACAAAAATGCTCTCCGGGTTCCATTTCCATCTATATAAATTGTAAAGTTATTACACCATGCTACGGTCAACTATGGCACTGTACTATACCTTTGTTCTTCCATACTGTCCTGAAGGCACAATGCACATTTAAGTTCCGATGATACAGAGCAGGAGAGGATTTTGGGTGAGGCATAGGGTCCTACAAAGCCGTGGTTCGTATAAACCTACTGTCCTATTGAAATCAATGGATATGCTTAGCACCAGTCACAGGATTCAAGTGTAAAGTGCATACAGTACACACACGCTACAATCAACTGAGACAGTAGTGCTCATGACCTTCAGGGCCTCAAGACACAACATTGTATCCTCTGGGTTTAATCAAATCAAAGCCACTAACACATTTTCTGTGCTAAGACACAGTGACCTCTTCATTTTTCCCAATAAAGCAAGTGAATACTGATTTGACGGAGGCGTATAACTGTAAAGCAATTATTTTCCTGCACTTATCTGACCTAGTGCTAAGAGTATTATTTTCCTGCACTTATCTGACCTAGTGCAAAGAGTATTCTTTTCCTGCACTTATCTGACTTAGTGCAAAGAGTATTCTTTTCCTGCACTTATCTGACCTAGTGCAAAGAGTATTCTTTTTTTGGCTTGAAAAACAGAGCAGTTCCAGAGATTAATAATAGTTACCAAAAAAATATTGTTGTGCGTTTTTGGTTAGCAACAAAGAAAACGCATCTGCATGTGTTTGGTGAGGATGGAAACTGAAAGCTGATTAAAGCTCTGGTGACAGATGTCGTGTCCATGACAGTCCAGGGTTTGTCCATGGTAACAGGGATGCTGTTTGGTGGTCATAAGAACGACAATAGAAAGGATGGCGGCTATTCGAGAGCGTTTACTTGACATTTTGTCCATGGTAGTAGGGGTACTGCATGTGATAAAAGGCTGGTTTCTGTAGAGACAAAGATGCTGCTGGTTGTAAGGCATCACAGTTAATGGCTCAGTTGTCTCCTGGCAGACATGTAAACTGGCCATTTGAGCCACCTGGTGGTCATCAGTTTCCACTCTAAGGTCTGCAGGAAACACGCGCACTTCAGCGGAACTCATCTATAGGCTTACCTGTCTATGATTCAGTCTCCATGGTCACAGTTACCGTCTGGGCTACGTCTGAAACACAAGGGTTCTAGGGTCAGGCAGCACACAGACACATGGCTACTTGACAGTACAGGATATCTATGGGGAATCTACATACCATCCTGATGGCCCTCAATGTGGTTAATGTTGTTGCCAAGGATGTGCTTGGGGCTTGCCAGACCATCTACAGAGCTGTTGGAGGACAAGGCAGAGATTAATTTTATGAATTAGGTGAGATCATTTTACTGAATCAGGAAATAAATAAATCAACCTGAGAAACCATAAATAACCTTTTGCCGTTGATCTGGAGGCCCACAGCTATTTGCTCAGGATCTAAGGTCAGCAACCGGGTGACAAAACTGTGTCCATCACCATGACTAACGGAGAGAAAGGAGAGGAGAGAGAGAACGGGGGGGGGGGGGCACTTGGTATTTAAACCCTGCACTAAGTTTCTAAGTACTATAATAATTAGATTAAAACTTTTTTAAATGTTTTTTGAAACAATACAAAACATACAAATAACATCACACCTGCATCTCCAGAGCCCTTATCACTCTCTGCCACATGGCCTCAAACGGCACCCTTTGGTTTCTCTCCTTCGCCCACGCACTTTCAACATTTACATAATAAAGCACTTGAACTTTCCATTGTGTTAACAACGGAGGATTGGTTTATTTCCAGGTTACGTATACCTTTTTTCAAGGTGACTGACGAGAAAGGTATTGTCCAACCCATTGGGTAGCTCACTGCACCCTCATATGCCATGTCTGGATTTACAGACAGGTGGATTAAAAGTACATTTACACTAATACTTCTGACAGCCAACTTTCTCAATCCGCCCCTAACTTTTGGACTTCATAACAATCCCAGAAGGCATTGGATTATTGCCTCATTGTTAGTTTTACACTTAAGACACGACTCTGCAGTTGTGCTGTAGAATTTGTGAATTTTGTCTCTTCTTTAATAAATTCAATACATTAGTTTATACTGGATTAAGCGTACATTTTCATGAACTGTCATTTCGTTAGTTATGTTCCAACATTCCCTTCATCTTGTGCCAATATCAGTTATTTTTCAGTTTTAGTTCCAATAGTTTTTGTCAGTTGGATAGACTTGTATATCTTACCTATCATATGAACATCCTGTTCTGACTCAGATAGGATTCCCTCAAGATTGCTCTGATGTCCAAAAAATCAAATAGACATTGTGATACGTTTTAAGTTGCATGCATTTTAAAAATATCCACATTAGTCAATCCAAAATTGCTTTTGGAATTTTGGATGTGGACCAATTTATTTATTGGTGAATTCTGAAAAGCTAATTAAGGACTGTTTGATAGGCTTGTGTTTTTAGGAGGTCATATTGGTTTTTGTAGAATATTTTTAAAAAATGTCCATGTTGTTCTTAACTATGAAGTTGTTAATGTTCTTAGCCTTTTCCTTTGAAAATAAGACACGTAAAAAGATTCTGGGGTGAACATGTGCATCTTCAAAATGTACCCATTTTTCTTCTTTAATGCATTTAACTATTTGTTGCAAGTAAAAGCCTTGGGAGGCGAGTTGATACAATTCCAAGTCTGGAAGGTTAAAACCAACATTTAGACATAGGAAGATATAAAATGTCACTTTCTATTCTAGCAGTTTTAATTTGCCCATACACCGTCTGTTATGACCGAGTATACTTCGGCAAAGTAGAATAACTATACTTTGGGAGCCATTCCATTCTGAAAAGGTTAACTCTACCATTTAGATTTCTGTGAAGATTGTTCCATTTAATTAGGTCTGCTTTCATATTGGTGAGTGATGGGATCAAGTTATCTTTATATATTTTTCACTTATTAAGCATCCTAAGTATTTGAAATGTTTTGTGGTCTACTTAAAAAAAACGATTGTAAATCTCCAAAAGAATAGGTAGATAGTAGACTTGGTGTTTTCACCTGGTGTAGATGGGAAACATCCAGTACTTCTTCTGGTCTCCAAACACCTCCACCACGTTCCTACTGAAGCCCAGAGAGAAGCCATTTTTGTCTGGGCCATTTCTGAAGACAGGAGCCCTGAAAGCCTCTGAAATAAAAACCAAGACATAAACTTATACTATGTCAAACAATGATAAAATGGTGTCAACAATCAATCAAGACAATAGTGGATGAGATGTTCTGTGTTACAGCATGGTGAGGCATGGCAGCTACCTATGGTGGTCCTGTTCTTTCCCACAAGCCAGAGATGGTAGCTGAAAAGCGACAGGATGCTGATGAAGAACATTGCCGCCACAAAAAACAGAAACAACACGTGGAATTTGGCGTGAGTGTCGGGCAGCTGATTCTTGAGAGGGAAGAGAGAGGAGAGCCATTAGTGATGTCATACTTTTCAACAGAACCATACAGTAGTAATGTTAACCTTCTGCACAGACACACAGGATGTGCACAGACACACAGGATCAGTCAGTTGTAAATGACAATGGGTCACCTCCTCATTCTGGAGAAGCAGAATCTGAGCCTACATGTCTGTTCAGTGAATGGCTCCAGCAGGTACTACATACAGTACAGACCTTTGGTTGTCTGTGAATTCAATATGCAAAATAAGACATGCTAAACAACCAATCCTGTCCAACTCCACACTGGGCCTCAGTTGGGCAAGATGACAGTGGGCATTCATTGTCACAAGCAAGGCAGCATACAACACAGACAAGGACAGAAGCCCAGTCTTAACACTCAAGGAGGAACAGACAACAGCTTATGCTGCAAGACAACAGTGTTTGACACATACTGAAGAGAATCCCTCAACAGCGACTTGTACATCAGAGACAAAAGGCTTGTGAATGCCATTATGGGTGGAGCTTCTCTAGCTTACCTTATTGTGACTTGCCACTAGTGGCAATAGGCTATTCAAAGAAGTGCAACCTTACTTTTTAACTAACATGACGATCAGATGGTGACAATCTTGCATTTTACCTGAGGACAATCCCCAACAGATCTCCTTCGGCAATGCTTTAGGCAAAGTATTAGAGACAGATTGTTAGTGGAGAAATGTGTGCAACTATTTTACAGCGATTAGATATAAAAAATAAATCTGACATGCAGACTGCTCAAATTTGAGGTGGATTATGTAGAGGATTTGGGTATTGGCTAATTGGAACATGCGATCAGGGATCTTACTGCTGTCAGTGTTTACACTCAACCACTAAGCTCTGGCTAGGGAAGAAATGAAAGGCAGCTAGAGTATTACTTAGTAGTACTTACTGTCCAGAATTTGATGAAATACTGCAAGACAGTAGCAGCGATAAACACACAATACAGCATGGAGTAGGCCAGAAACAAGACAAAGAACTTGTAGTTCGAAAATCCAACACAGTTATTCACCCTGAGCAAGAAACAGAGAGAGAGGGGTAAATTAATCAGTCAACGTGGCTCCTGCTGCCTTCTCCACTAGTTGCCTCTATTCTCTAATCTGTATAAAATACAGTGATGACACAAAGTCTACATAATTATCTGTTTGAGAGCTGGGTAATTCCTTTTCCATTGCTGTACTAGACAAAACAGTGACTTCATCAAGTAAAAAGGTCAGACAGATCAAATATGCTGATGCAGTAGAATGGAGAGGATTAAACTCTCCACTGATCCAATCACTATCAAGTCAGTATGAACAAAGAACTTCACACACAAAAGGAGTGTACTGTTGCTAAGCATCTAAATTACAAGAACGGACTGAGGTGTTACATACCATGGACAGTGATGATCCATCTTCAGTACACACCTGAGAGAGAGCGAGAGCACAAACAAACAAGGGAAAGGAGAAAATAGTATATTACTTTGGAGTTGAAGCATCTAAAAAGACCCCACATAAAATCCAATGGTGCATCTCATCTGAACCCCATGGAGACAGAACTAACTGAACTCACATGTCACAGGTGGAGCAGTGGTGGCAGCGGTCGGGTTTGATCACCTGACAGTGTTCACAGTACCGGACGGCTGTGGAGAACACACCAATACACCTGCTCAATCATCATCAGCTTTAAATCCAAGGTGTGTGTGTTCCAACCATGTGTCGACTGTATTGTATTCTCACCTCCGGTCCCAGTGCGTGTGTAGACAGGCAATCCTATGGCCGCTTTCTTCAGGATGTCCTGCTGAGCGTCTGACTGCTCCTTCTCATACTGCTCCTTCTCCACTTTGGCCAGACAAAACTGATGGGAGAACAGAGAGAGTTTCACCAAGTATGTTATAACATAGTTAGTACCGGTAGTCATGCATCTAGAAATTAGGGCCCAGTTGAAATGTGAAACAAGTAACTTGAGATTGAGACAGAGTAACCCCACTTCACAACCATATGCTCTCACACACTCCTATGTGAACATCTGCTGTACAGTGTAATTACAGAGCGCCTAGGGAACCACCCAGCCCAGTGCCCACTCCCCTGGCATTGTGGTGTAGCATCTCACGGGAGGCAGAATTAGTACTACTGGTGAAGACAGATACACTGTGTATTAGGGCCGTCTCCGACGAAAATCTTGACTGACCGAAAGTAGTCTGTACTTATGACCATTCGTAATTTGAAAACATGCATTTTCCCATATATAGACACACCATATGTTTGAATGAAATCAACTATATGTTGGCTACTGAGCTTGTCTGATGCTTTAAGCATTGTGATTAAAAATTAAGAAACAAATGACTCAAGTGGGAGCCAGAGATCAAGATAGCCTAACCAGAAGCAGAAGACTGTAATAGGCTACACCAGCGGTCAGTAACATTTTCCATTTGGAGTGCCAAGTTATCCTACCATTTCTACTGATCTGGATGCCAGTTACGATTTACATTTGCACATTTTAATTTGTAATAAAGTCTATATATCTCAGAATCAATGTCATGTGGTTAATCAATATTCTATCTAAATGAAAATTATACAAATCTAAAAGTAACTTTATCGCCATTGCCAATATGTAAAAAGCCAACAAACAAAAACATAGCAGCCCGCAGGAAGAAAATATCCTGATAAAAATAAATATCCTATAAATCACATTGGCTACAAATGGCCTGTCTGTAAGGAACTTGAAACATTGTATCAACTATTAATTTGGTCCGAGCTAGCAAACTTGCAACATTGTATAAAATATTCTGGGCCATATCCTGAGCTAGTGAGATGCGGTAAGTAGTAATTGGGTAGGCCTATTTTACGACGTTTCCATAGGAAACAGAAATTTCCATAACCAAACAATGGATTAGTCCACTCAGACAGGCGTCTCGTGTGCCATACATTTAAAAAATACATATACTTGCCACCACCCCACAAAAAAAATATCAGCCTTACAGCCTTTTCGACCAGTAGACTAAATTGGGTCAGCCCTACTCTGTATACCTCTTTAGAGGGGCTGGCAGGCCTACTGCAGATAGTCTTCCAGTAGGACCAGATAAACATGATGAAGAACAGGTGGAAGACAACCAGGTATGATACTGTTGGAGAGAGGGAGCAAGAATAAAAAACAACCAGGTATGATACTGTTGGAGAGAGGGAGCAAGAACAAAAAACAACCAGGTATACAATAGAGTTTGTGTGATCAAAGACAGTTGTGAAAGCACCAAATGTTTCTGAATGTTACTTACTTTTTTCTGCATTATTTGGGATTGTAACTGAAACAGACAAAGTACACACAGAGAGAGAAAATAGGAGTTTAGAGAGGGCATCTGATTGATGCGTCTGCAGAGTTACAGTACTACAGTAGTATGCTCACATCTACAGACCCCCTCCTCTCACCCCCCAGCGGTAGCCTGGCACTACCAGTGGGGGACCCACCCATCACAGAATGCTTTGTTTGCCCTGCTGAAGGGATGCCCCTGATTACAGCCACTCACTGACTGACTGACTGACAGACATGCATGTCATTGTACTATCAGCAGCAGAAACAGGCTAAAACAGGGTTCTATCTATGAGCGTGATTGGCTATCCGCAACAAAGTAGTCTTTCACTGTTTCACCTGTTCTCGTCCCACCACATTTCTGTACTGTTTCCCGAATCCTACACATTCTCCAGCTGGGCAGTCAAGCAACTTTGTTTCAATGAGGAAACAAACACCGTTAATCATCCAAAAACGATAATTGTATACTTACAGATACAGAGTTCCACGACGTATGCATAATAAGACCAGCCAACGACCAGGTTGATGAAAATAACAGGTATCCAAGCTAAACTCCGTTGACAGCACTTTAGTACATGATGCGGAGCCATCTTTAATCCTGCGGAAAATAGTGGTGTGACGTCAAAGCTCCAGTTTTTTGACTGAACCGAAGATGATCTATTATATTGACAAGATAGTCGAGTAGCTGCTCTAACAAATGACTGAAAAATGGAAATACATGTCCTCAAAGATGGAAGGCAAACGGGAGGAGTCAATATCAGGTGGGACCATTCTAGCCAATCAGAAAGGGAAGATACGCGAGTGAACAACACGCACAGCTCCAATATAAATGTAGTAGTTTTTTCCCAAATTGCCGAAACGCCACGTGCGGCCACTTATATAGTGCATTCGTAACAACCTCACAATTACGAAACGTGTATTCGATCAAATAAGCCTCACGTGGAAAATTAGCAGTTACATTTTTTGCTCGACCAAATTCGACACTGTCTCACAGACACAGACCTCCATACAAGAATCCGTCACTTCGTGGACAGATTTTGGGCAGAGTAATGCCGCGTTCAAAACCACTGGGAGTTTGGGACTCGGAAATCTCCGAATTTAGTCTGTTCAAAACAACTGGGAACTTGGAGAAAAAATACGAGCTCCGACTGGGAAAACCCGATTCGAATAGTCATCCAACTCGGAATTTCCATCCTGAAGATCAAGATGATTTGACCTCGTATTATTTTGAGTTCCCAGTTGATATGAACGCGGCATCAACCCTTTCGCTTCACCACTTCCTTTCTCACTGAACAATGAACGCCTCTTCTCCATCAGATTAATTCACCACACATCTGTACAGCTGTGAACTGGTAGGCCATGGAGACTGGACGTGAATTGACGATCTTATTAAATTACCGAATTGTGTGGGGGTGGGTGATTCTAATAAATTACTATTGCAATGTCTGCTTGTGTTCATTGTTTGAAAAGGCTTCTTAAGTTTGTAATTTCCACTTTAAAACGTCAGACTTGATTTCCATAAGGAAACATTTATCAACCCCTACAAAAAATGTTCATTAATTATAATCCACTTAATAATTCACATTTCCTGTTCCTGCAAAATTATTTCCCTGCTGTAGCAAACTGGCTCAAATTAAGATCTTCTGTCTGTAAGCCTAATACAGGGGTCTTCAACCTTGTCTTGCCCAGGGAGCCTGGCATACGGTGACCCAGAGACCCCATCATACTTTATCAATTCATTTTTTAATGTCTTGTCTTATCATCAGCAACAAAAAGTTTGAAACATTTTAAAATGAATAGATTTGGGGTGGCAGGGTAGCCTATTGGTTAGAGTGTTGGACTAGTAACTGGAAGGTTGCAAGTTCAAACCCCTGAGCTGACAAGGTACAAATCTGTCGTTCTGCCCCTGAACAGGCAGTTAACCCACTGTTCCTAGGCCGTCATTGAAAATAAGAATTTGTTCTTAACTGACTTGCCTAGTGAAATAAAGGTAAAATTATTTTGACATTCTAATTGGAAGAGGAGGTGTAAAACTCTAACATAGCCTATTATCTAGAAAGGTAACTCCAAACCCATGTTCGCTAAGAGCAGTTGTTTAGGCCAGTTGTTTAGGCCAATGAAAGCTTACCAGCAGCCGGTGGCACTTCCCGCACTGGTAGCCTATTCTCGGATGCTTTTTCAAGGCCTATGTCAGATATTCCAGTGAGTGTAATTGGCTCCAATGAGTGTAGTTTGCTCAATATTAGTAGTTGATAAATAAAGTTGACATCATTAGAATATATTCTCCTCTTTTCTACTGTAGGTATGTTGCTAGCGATATAAAAAAAAACACAAAAAAAACACTGAAAATAAAATATTATTTATATTATTTTATAGGACCCACTACAGTATCTTCGTGGACCCCCAGTTGAAAACCCCTGGCCTAGACCACATGAGAATGGATAACATGTTTTATATGCTTCACCTCATGTGTCAGTTTATGACCTGGTTGCCAAACTTGCCATATTTGTTTGGAGATAAGAGATAGGCTGTGCCGGGTACCTACTGTTTCTTTTTATTTTAATATGCAAATGTTGTTTATTTCTGAGGTCAATTTGTGTACGATTATAATTTGTCACATGTTAGCCCCAGCTTCACATGGCCAAACCCTACAGCCTTACTCAAGCTGAGATGAGCTATTATATATATTATTTTATTGGCCAAAGTACAGTGCTCCTACCTAGAAACAGGCAATGCAAATAGTCTGGGTAGCCATTTGATTAGCTGTTCAGGAGTCTTATGGTTCGGGGGTAGAAGCTGTTTAGAAGCCTCATGGACCTAGACTTGGCGCTCCAGTACCGCTTGCCGTGCAGTAGCAGAGAGAACAGTCTATGACTAGGGTGGCTGGAGTCTTGGTATAGAGGTCCTGGATGGCAGGAAGCTTGGCCCCGGTGATGTACTGGGTCCGTACTCACCACGCTCTGTAGTGCCTTGCGGTCGGGGGCCGAGCAGTTGCCATACCAGGCAGTGATGCAACCCGTCAGGATGCTCTTGATGGTGCAGCTGTAAAGCCTTTTGAGGATCTGAGGACCAAGGCCAAATCTTTTCAGTCTCCTGAGGGGGATAGGTTTTGTCGTGCCCTCTTCACAACTGTCTTGGTGTGCTTGGACCATGTTAGTTTGTTGGTGATGGGACACCAAGGAACTTGAAGCTCTCAATCTGCTCCACTACAGCCCCGTCTATGAGAATGGGGGCATGCTCGGTCCTTCTTTTCCTGTAGTCCACAATCAACTTCTTTGTCTTGATCACATTGAGGGAGAGGTTGTTGTCCTTGCACCACATGATCAGGTCTCTGACCTCCTCCCTATATGCTGTCTTATCATTGTCAGTGATCAGGCCTACCACTGTTGTGTCATCAGCAAACGTAATGATGGTGTTGGAGTCGTGCCTGGCCGTGCTGTCATGAGTGAACAGGGAGTACAGGAGGGGACTGAGCACACACCCCCGAGGGGCCCCCTTGTTGAAGTAAAGCGTGTCGGAAGTGTTGTTACCTACCCTTACCACCAGGGGGCAGCCTGTCAGGAAGTCCGGGATCCAGTTGCAGAGGGAGGTGTTTAATCCCAGGGTCCTTAGCTTAGTGATGAGCTTTGAGGGCACTATGGTGTTGAACACTGAGCTGTAGTCAATGGATAGCATTTTCACATAGGTGTTCCTTTTGTCCAGGTGGGAAAGGGCAGTGTGGAGTGCAATAGAGATTGCATCATCTGTGGATCTGGTATGCAAATTGGAGTGGGTCTAGGGTTTCTGGGATAATGGTGTTGATGTGAGCCATGACCAGCCATTCAAAGCATTTCATGGCTACAGACGTGAGTGCTACGGGTCTGTAGTCATTTAGGCAGGTTACCTTAGTGTTCTTGGGTACAGGGACTATGGTGGTCTGCTTGAAACATGTTGGTATTAAAGACAGGGAGAGGTTGAAAATGTCAGTGAAGACACTTGCCAGTTGGTCAGCACATGCTCGGAGTACACATCCTGGTAATCCGTCTGGCCCAGGTGCCTTGTGAATGTTGACCTGTTTAAAGGCTGCGGAGAGCGTGAACACACAGTCGTCCGGAACAGCTGGTGTTTCACTGACAATATTTCAGTGTTACTTGCCTCGAAGCGAGCATAGAAGTTATTTAGCTCGTCTGGTAGGCTCGTGTCACTGGGTAGCTCTCGGCTGTGCTTCCCTTTGCAGTCTGTAATAGCTGCAAGCCCTGACACATCTGACAAGCGTCAGAGCCAGTGTAGTACGATTCAATCTTAGTCCTGTATTGACGCGTTGCCTGTTTGATGGTTCGTCGAAGGGCTTAGTGGGATTTCTTATAAGCTTCCGTGTTAGAGTCCCGCTCCTTGAAAGCGGCAGCTTTACCCTTTAGCTCAGTGCGAATGTTGCCTGTAATCCATGGCTTCTGGTTGGGGTATGTACACTACCGTTCAAAAGTTTTTGGGTCACCTAGAAATTTTTTGTCCATTAAAATAACATCAAATTGATCAGAAATACAGTGTAGACATTGTTAATGTTGTAAATTGCTATTGTAGCTTGAAACTGCATATTATTTTTATGGAATATCTACATAGGCGTACAGAGGCCCATTATCAGCAACCATCACTCCTGTGTTCCAATGGCATGTTGTGTTAGCTAATCCAAGTTTATCATTTAAAAGGCTAATTGATCATTAGAAAACACTTTTGCAATTATGTTAGCACAGCTGAAAACTGCTGTGCTTATTAAAGAAGCAATAACACTGTCCTTCTTTAGACTAGTTGAGTATCTGGAGCGTCAGCATTTGTGTGTTCGATTACAGGCTCAAAATGGCCCGAACCATGAACTTTCTTCTGAAACTCGTCAGTCTATTTTTGTTCTGAGAAATTAAGGCTATTACATGTGAGAAATTGCCAAGAAACTGAAGATCTCATACAACGCTGTGTACCACTCCCTTCAAAGTACTGCGCAAACTGGCTCTAACTAGAATAGAAAGAGGAGAGAGAGGCCCTGGTGGACAACTGAGCAAGAGGACAAGTACATTAGAGTATCTAGTTTGAGAAACAAACACCTCACAACTCCTCAACTGGCAGCTTCATTAAATAGTACCTGCAAAACACCAGTCTCAACATCAACAGTGAAGAGGTGAGTCCGGGAAGCTGTCCTTCTAGGCAGAGTTGCAAAGAAAAATCCATATCTCAGACTGACCAATAAAATAAAAGATTAAGAGGTGCAAAGAACACAGACACTGGACAGAGGAACTCTGCCTAGAAGGCCAGCATCCCGGATTCGCCTCCTCACTGTTGATGTTGAGAAGGGTGTTTTGCGGGTACTATTTAATGAGTTGGCTAAACGCCATGACCGGGCATTGGACAGTTTGCCGAAGCAATTCCGCAGTTTGGGAGGCAGCCTACCATGGTGGTAATCCCACAGCCGCTCGGAAACCCAGCTGTTAGCAGAGCCGTCTCATCGACCACTCCACCTTCTCGGGAGCACCGTTTACCCCCCCGGAACGCTTCAATGGAGAGTAGAGCATCTGTCGGGTGTTTCTTCTAGCTCAGTGTGCCCTCATTTACGAGCTTCAGCCCTCCTCTTTCCCCTCAGGCTATCTTGGAGTGACATCACGTGGATGTCCGGGAGGGCTCTCACGTGAGCTACTGCTGTATGGGAGTCAGCCTGGCCATATGCGTTAGTCTGGAGGGATTTGTGGGAGAGGTGAAGGTTTTTTACACCCCGTTCTCCAGAAGAGAAACTGCTCGGAAGCTAATTCAGCTTCGGCAGGACTCCTGCATTGTGGCCGACTATGTGGTGGATTTCCGCACGTTGGCAGCGGAGAGTGCTTGGAACCAGGAAGCACTGTTAGATATGTTCCTGCAAGGCGTCTCGGGGGAGGTCAAGGACGAGCTTGTTGTTCAGGAGTTACCTACGGATCTCGATTTCCTCATCGCTTTGACCATCAGAATCGATGGGTGACTTCGCTCACACGTCCAGGGATTCCACCTTGCATCCGAGTCATCCCGGAAGTCCCCGACGATCCCATTTCCAAGAGAACCCGAGGCTTCCTGACCTTGCCCGAGAGTCGCCGAAGACGGCTGAGTCAACGCTTCCCGAGCCTATGCAACTAGGTAGAGCTGGGCTATTGCCAGCGGAACGGCAATACAGGATTGACACAAAGAGCAAAGGACTCTTGGTAATTCTGTGTCCTCTTGTCCTTTAAAGAGATCAGGCTCACTGGTAGGAGTGAGTACTTCTTCTTCTCTTGCTCGCACCCCTGTCCATGCCATTCTGCTGTGGGGAAACCAGTCTAAATCTTTTCGGGTCCTCATTGACTCTGGGATGGATGAGAGTTTTTTGGATGCTACTCTGGCTTCTGAGCTGAACATCCCCACTCAGCCTCTCTCCACTCCCATGGATGTTAGAGCACTGGATGGGCGGTCTATAGGCTGGGTCACTCATATTACCACTCCCATCAACCTACGGGTGTCAGGGAATCACAGCGATACTATTCAATTCCTGCTCATCAAGTCTCCTCAGATTCCAGTGGTATTGGGATTCTCCTGGCTCCAGCGACCCAATCTCCTAATCAACTGGTCTACTGGTGCCATCATGGGCTGGAGTCCATTCTGCCACGCCCAGTGTCTGAAGTCAGCGCAACCTGCCCCGGGACTTCCTCCCCGGGGCTCGAGAAGGTGCCCCGGACCACTCTGCCATTCCCGCGGAGTACCAGGACATTCGGGAGATGATCAACAAGGCTCGGGCTACTTCACTTCACTTCAAGGCTATGGACACCTACATTGGGGACTCCCTAGCTGCAGGATTTATATGTCCTTCGTCCTCTCTCGGCGGCGCAGGGTTCTTATTTTATAGAAGAAGGACAATTGACTACTGGGGACAATGCAATAAGGTTAAAGAACTGCTACCCGCTACCACTCATCTCCTCTGCCTTCGATCCACTACAGGGGGCCACCATGTTTTCCAAGCTGGATCTACGGAACGCTAACCACCGGGTGCAGATACGGGAGAGGGATGAGTGCACAACTCACGGCCAGTGGCCACCACGAGTATTTGGTCATACCATTTGTCCTCACCAACGCCCCTGCTGTGTTCCAGGCTCTGGTAAATTATGTTCTCCGCGACATGTTGAACCGGTTCATCTTCATCTACATTGATGACATCCTCGTCTTCTCCCACTCCCCCCAAGAAGATGTGCTCCACGTTCGACAGGTTCTTCAACGCCTCCTGGAGAACCAGCTGTTTGTTAAGGCAGAGAGGTGCGAGTTACATCGCTCCACCATCACCTTTCTGGGGGTACATCATCTCAGCTGGTAGTTTCCAGATGGATCCTGGGAAGGTGAGGCCTGTGGTGGATTGACCCCAGCCTTCGTCCAGGGTGCAGCTGGAACATTTCCTGGGGTTCGCCAACTTCTATCCTCGCTTCATCCGGGGATACAGCACCATGGCAGCACCAAATACACCCTGTGTATTTATACCTGTGTTCTCTGTTTGTCTGTTGCCAGTTCGTCTTGTTTGTCAAGTCAACCAGCATTTTTGTATCAGCTCCTGCTTTTCCCCAGTCTCTCTTTTCTCGTCCTCTTGGTTTTTGACCCTTGCCTGTCCTGACCCTGAGCCCACCCGCCTGACCACTCTGCTTGCCCCTGCCTGCCGTCCTGTACCTTGGCACCACGTATCTTGATTATCGACCTCTGTCTGACCATACCCTGAGCCTGCCTCCTGTCTTTTACCTTTGCTCCTGTTGCTGTAATAAACATTGTTACTTTGAGACTGTCTGCATCTGGGTCTTATCTTATCCTGATACTAAAGTGTTCTGGTGAAAGTAGTACTTTAAGTCTGAATGAATGAAGCGGAAAAGAGAAGAGAGAAAGGTGTGAAAGATGGAGACAGGTTAGAGAGGTGGATGTGAAAGATGGAGACCAGGATAGAGAGGTGGATGTGAAAGATGGAGACCAGGTTAGAGAGGTGGTTGTGAAAGATGGAGACAGGTTAGAGAGGTAGATGTGAAAGATGGAGACCAGGTTAGAGAGGTGGTTGTGAAAGATGGAGACCAGGTTAGAGAGGTGGATGTGAAAGATGGAGACAGGTTAGAGAGGTGGATGTGAAAGATGGAGACAGGTTAGTGAGGTGGATGTGAAAGATGGAGACCAGGTTAGAGAAGTGGTTGTGAAAGATGGAGACCGGGGTAGAGAGGTGGATGTGGAAGATGGAGACCGGGGTAGAGAGGTGGATGTGGAAGATGGAGACAGGGAAGAGTGATGGAGTAAAATCTTTGCACTCGTCTTTTGCTACTAGCTATAACTATACTGATAACTTCTTTAATGAGGAAAAGTGTACTTACTATGACTGATATGTGGTTGTCTCAGTCAATTAGCTATCTTAAGATGAATGCACTAACTGTAAGTCGCTCTGGATAAGAGTGTCTGCTGAATTACTCAAATGGGAAGGAGTGGAGGAAAGAGGCATGTAAAAACAGAAATTGAGGAATGATGCAAAAATTAGGCGAGATAATGAAGATGGAAGAGGGTGGAATCACACTCAAGAAACTGTGTTGGATAGGATGGCAACAAGCTCTCTGAGTGGAGTGCATAATGAATTCCATTAGAAGATGTATGTGCGTGTGTGTGTGTATGTTCATTTGTGTGAGAGAGTGAGAGAAAATTAGTTCTCTGCTTCCAGGCGATATAGAAGGAAAGATCCTCTCAGAGACTACATGCTCAGCCCAGACAGAGCTCTATGCTATTCAGCAATAATGTGCAACATAAGTACATTAGAGCTTTAATAGCTCTCAAATTCCACAATCCTTCAAATCCTAATTTTCCAGATTTACACAAATCCTATATGTGGGACATGAATCCGTCAGGAATGGAACCATGTTTTATTCAATTGGATTTATGTAATTAATACGAAAGGCTTGTTTGTCATCCTCCCTGATCTTGATTGTTGTTGGAGTTGTTGGAGAGGTCAAGGCAGTGAGGATTTGTGTTGGGAGGGAGCATTTACAGGCAAACTCATGCCACATGCACTCTTAAAATCAATGAATTAATATAGCCCTACATGCTTAACAGGTCAGGAATGACACGCTGCATTTACAGGCAAAGACAGAGACATACACACATCAACATAAAACAGGTAAAATGCGTAACAACACAGGGGACATGAAACTCAGACAGTGTTGTAAACAAAAATACAGAGACAGAGAGATAGAGAGAGGAGGGGGGTATCAGCGATAGAGAAAGAGTAAGAAAGATGAGAGTGGTGTCTGGGGTGGGATGATGAAAGCCTCTGGCTCTGCTCCATCACTGACGAAAGCTGCTCAGCCCCTCAGTTGCCATGGAGACCTGCAGGAGCAGCCAGAGAAAAAGAGGGGATAGGGAGATGGGAGGGGCATGTGAGGGCGAAATAGAGGAGAAAGAGCTGGAGGGGAGAGATAGGCAAAGGGAGGGATAGAGAGAGGAGAGAGAAACATACTGCAAGCAATTGAAGCACAGCCAGTCTGCAGAGACGGGAAAAAGCGTTAGGTACGAGAAAATAATGGTAAATGTTCAGTTAGCTATAGGTGGGTGATAGAAATAAGGCACGAAGTAGGAAGATAACAGCAGACAGGAATATAGAGATTCAAAATGGATGTACAGTCGGAGAGTAGCGAACCCTCGCCATGCGATCCCCAGCCTCCTGGAAAAATCAGAAAAGCCTTCAAGCTGTTTGGGAAGCGCAAGCCAGGCAGCATCTTCTCCATACGTGGCAAAGGCGAGGGGAACAACAAATCACCTATCGCCAGGAGCAAGACAGTGGATGGATTAAAGGAGTCTGTGGCAGCAGAGTCGGAGCTGGAGAAGGACAAGGAGCCGGAGAAGGAGCAAGAACCAGAGGTGAGTCAGAGAGAGGAGCAGGAACCAGAGGAGGAGCCCCTGGGTGATGATGGAAATCCCCCCATCCCTTCTGCCGAGCTTCCCTCCATCTCCTCCATCACCTCCGCCAAATCCCTCAGCTTCCTGATGAAGCTGCAGCGCAGCCGACAAGGAGGAGTAGACCGGAGGTTCCGTACAGAGTCTCAGCCAACAATACGCCAGCGTCGGGGTTTGAAAGGTCTCTTCGGCAGTATGGGATGGAATCAGCGAGAGGAGGCCAGCGACGAGACCGATACCCCTCCGAGCCCTCTCCTCATGTCGTCCTGTACAAACAGCATGGAGATCATCAAGGAGGACATGACTTTGACACCCAGACCTGCGCCTCACAGCCTGGATGTCCCAGAACCTGAGTCTGGACAAGGGTCCCCTGTTTCATCCAAGAGCCCCACAGTGCAGGAGAGCTCAGCCGCTATCCCACCAGAGACAACGGCTCTCTCAGCGGCTACATACAGTGTCACTGGATCTAATGAGGATGTAGCGTCGCCTCTGCCCACCATTGAACCACCACCGTTGGATCCTGCTGTGGATCGTCTGAGGTCGCTGCTTGCAGACATCTCCTCTCTGATAAGCTTCGACTCGCTGTCCGGATGTGGAGACATCACTGCTGAAGTGGAGGCAGAGTGGGGCAAAGCCAGCACCACTGTCGGAACCGGACCTGGGACCAAGGGAGATGTGCCTGGAGAGAGTACCTCAACTACTCTTTCAGCCAAATCTGCCCCTTCCCCTATACCAACCCCTGCTCCTACTGCTGCTAATTCAGCTAGTACAACCCCTATCCCAATGCTTAACCCTTCCTCTGCCCCTACTACCAAACCTGAACCTACCAGCTGGTCGATAAAACCTGAACCTAACCCTATTGTGACAACCAAACCCTCAACTATGCCCACAACTATCACTAGCCCTACCACCAAATCAAGCCCCAAAACAAAACCCTCCCCTCCACCAACAACAAAATCCACCCCAAGCCCTGCCCCTATTGGCATCACTGCTACCTCTACTTTCAAACCCGCTCCAGTAGTAACCTCATCCCCACCTCCTGCTCCAGTGGTAACCTCATCCCCACCTCCTGCTCCAGTAGTAACGTCATCCCCACCTCCTGCTCCAATGGTAACCTCATCCCCACCTCCAGCACCTGTAGTAACATCATCCCCACCTCCTGCTCCAGTGGTAACCTCATCCCCACTTCCACCCCCTGTAGTAACCTCATCTCCACCTCCTGCTCCAGTGGTAACCTCATCCCCACCTCCTGCTCCAGTAGTAACCTCATTCCCACCTGCTCCAGTAGTAACCTCATCCAAGCCAGCTCCTGTAACCCCCCCAGCCACTTTTACCTTTACCTCACCACCCAAAATTAGCTCTGCCCCATGTCTGGATTCCATTACCGCACCTCCTTCCCTAACATCATTTTATCCTATGGCTGTCCTGAGCTCAACATTTAAAATTCCCTTTATCCCGGTTCCAGTGCCAGCCTCAGTCACTAGCCCTGCTCCTGTACAAACCCCCTCTTCAATTCTAGCTGACTCAAAGGCTCCCCCTGCCCCTACTCCAACACCAATCCCTATGTCTAAGACTCCTCCTTTCCCTACCCCTGCCCCTACCACAACTCCAGTCCCTATGTCTAAGACAACCCCTGTCTCTGCCCCTGCCCCAGTCCCTTCCTCTATGCCCTCTCCTGTTCTCACCCCTCTCCCTCTGCAGGATACACCCCTTGCCTCTGCTCAGGTGAAGGGTTGTGAGCGCAAGGCCTCTCTGAATAGAGGAGAGGACATGACGAGTCCAAACGGCATGGATGTGCGGGGTGCCTGGAAAAAGTCACCCAAGAGAGAAGAGAAACGTCATGTTACACAGAATGAAATACACATGGTCCCCCAGGGCCCCCCCACAGAGAAGAAGACGCGCCCAGTGAGGGCAGCAGGGCTCAGTAAGATCCCTGTCTGTGGTGGAGGCAGGACGGGCAAGTTGCCACTCCGTGAGAGTCAGCCCACTGACCACAAGGGGTGCTGGGACCCACCTATTACAGGGCTGGAAGAGGGGAGTCAACGCCCCAGCTTACGGCACGAAGTCAGCAAGGACACAATTAGTAACTCCTCTGCTGAAGCTGAAGTTGAGGCCAGCCTGTCCCCTGTAAAACATAGCCCGGAGGAGAGTCGCCAGCTCCGGCAACCCACAGTCTACAGGGGTATACCACGTGACTCCAAGATACCTGTCAAGCTGGGAGTCCAGTGCAATATCCCTGTCCCCCAAGGAGCTAAGGAGCTCCCGCGCTCCAAGATACCTTTGTCCAAGGTTCCTGTCCGCAGGATCGGCAATAAGCTCACAGCCACCACAGCTGCCAACACTCAAATCAGAAAATAATGCTAAGAGACTGCTTCAAACATAAACATCCAAATGGTTGCTTTCACTCAAAATCCTTATTTTAACATTATCACATTGGCACCCTTTGCCCTGTATATTTACAAAGACAGTCCAATTGTTTTGCTCTGGTTCATCTTCATGACTTTCTCAAATGGCTCTCTATCCCACATTGCTGAAGTCTCTTTACTTATCCACACCAACGACAGCTTCAGAGCAACACTAACATGGAGGTTGAGGCTGAAGAACAACAACACATATCCCCTGGGAACCGGAGTAATGACCATGGCTCCCTTGTATTGTGCCAACTTGACAGATGCATTCAGCCAAGGTTCAGGGCTAATCTCAACCTGGGATAAAATGGTGGTTGAGGAGGACGGTCACAACAACGTTTGTTTGGGATGTATCATGAAAGGGACACGGTACGGTAGCATACCACGGTCAGAAGCAACAACACATGGAAGAGAGAGATATTCTTAAGGGTGCTTTTTTCCTACTGACTATCAGAGTGAAAAATCTACTTTTTCTACAATACTTTTTATCTTTTGTTACTCCCTCTTTTTGAATTACTGTCTAAAAATCCTGTTTTCTTTTTCTTTTGATAAGTGATACTGTAGCCTTCGTGCCAAGAGAGGGTCCACACCTCTGAAGAAACGCAACAAACAAACCAGTATCCTGTAACATCTCTGGATGTACGGCAATATGAGCCAGACGACTCTTCCTACTTTTCTCCATGTTTTTTATTTACACTGTGTGGAACCGTACAGACCCTGCCTAGCTGCTGCCTGCTCATAAATAACAATCAATCACACTGTGTACTTTGGGAAAGACTGTTGCTCTGGATGGAGTTCATTATGGATGGGACGGCACCTATGGAAGGTTTGGACAGGGGGTAAGCCTGTATAACGGACCCTGTGGAGTTTGAGTTACACTGAGTAGATGCTGAACGCTTCAGATTATGGAAGGGTGCATCCCTTTTACCAATCCCACCAATCTATACCTATTCCCCAGGTCGTTGCTGTAAATGATCATGTGTTCTCAGTCAAATTACCTGGTAAAATAAGTATAAATAAAAATAGCGGTAGTCATGCTCAGATGAGGACAATATTTGTGTTTATACATGATCTATGTTTCCTATTTAATCAATAAAACAATGTGAGTACACTGTACGTAAGTCACCCTAAAATGACCCTAGATATCTCTGAGTGTGATGTTCAGGATCCATTTCACAACTACTGTTTTCAGTAACGTGTGACTTTGATGCAGTATTTGTGTAACAACAGCACAGCGTCTGAAGCAGCTTCATCTGAATAGATAGCGTAGGGATATGTGCACAAACGATGCAGTTAGCTGATGGAGATAAATGTGTCAGCTTTATTTTAACAGATGGCATAAGGATTTGCATACACACTCTTCAACCATCGGTGTCTATCTCTCACATTACATACCTAAGGAATTGCTATGCCTATCTTAAGCTGAGATAAATGACACATTGTGTAACTTCATTTCATGTGTGGGTGCATCTTAGGATGTAGAATCATCATGGAGGGATAAGTCAATGTGGGTCCTGAGGATGTAGAGACAGCATGGAGGGATAAGTCTATGTGGGTCCTGAGGATGTAGAGACAGCATGGAGGGATAAGTCTATGTGGGTCCTGAGGATGTAGAGACAGCATGGAGGGATAAGTCTATGTGGGTCCTGAGGATGTAGAGGCAGCATGGAGGGATAAGTCTATGTGGGTCCTGAGGATGTAGAGGCAGCATGGAGGGATAAGTCTATGTGGGTCCTGAGGATGTAGAGACAGCATGGAGGGATAAGTCTATGTGGGTCCTGAGAATCAATAGTATGTGTATGTTCATACAGTATGCATGAGTAAGAGACAGTATCAGCAGTGAGGATAGGGCTCAATGGCGTAGTGACAAACCATTCCACCCCAAAACTTTCTCTACTGCAGTGGCATTATGTTAGGCCTGACACCATTAGAACAGAGGAGGGGAGGGACGAAGAGAGGACAGCATGGGAAAGAGGCAGTCTTCCAGTCCTTTAACTAACCTCCTGCCCCGCTACCATATCATGTAGGCATTATAATGATGACTGTGCACTGGGATGGTCCAATCTCGGCAGAGCAGCGTTCTGCCATGCTCCAAACCCACTGACCTGGTGATCGGCGGCTAGTCTTTTAGCAAAAGGAGAGAGAAATAAAGGATGGGTATTTAAGCAATAAGGCCAGAGAGGGTGTTTTATTTGGCCATTATACCACGGATAAGGGCTGTTCTTAGGCATGACGCAGCCCTTAGCTGTGGTATATTGGCAAAATTTACCACAAACCCCTGAGGTGCCTTGTTGCTATTATAAACTGATTACCAACGTAATTAGAGCAGTAAAAATAAATGTTTTGTCATACCCGCGGCTGTCAGCCAATCAGCATTCACGGCTCGAACCACCCAGTTTATAATTATAGATGAAGCGCAAGGCAGGCTGCACAAACACAGCTCTGTTCACTACGTAAAGCCAGAGACCCTGAGCAGAGAAGAGAGCAGTTGCCGTTTCACAGGAAAAGCATGAGATACTGAATTAGACATCAGGACTGTGAAAACATCTCTCCCTGCGAAAATAGAACAATATCCTCCCCAGGCTCTATCTATCTACGAGGCAAGCAGGACATGAGAGAGGCTGGGTGGGACAGAATTAGGTGTAAGTAACAGTTGTTTCAAAGGATCGAGTGGAGTTGTTCAGGATAATATGAAGTGGAGTATGTGATAGATAGGAACATGGAATGTCTACACTTGCAGGATGTTTGGTAGTGAGATGGTGTAAGGCAGAAAGGAGTAGCCTGTAGAGTGTTAGCTAGGTCGAGCAGGGAGGTCAGAGATCAGCAACAGAGACAATAGAGGCATTCATGACAGATAATTATGGATTTTCATTGGAAATTATGATGGGGCAAAGAAAAATCTGGGATTATAATGAGCACAGATCAATTTGAGTCTCTGTAGTTTGAGTCTCTTTAATTTGAGTCTCTGTAGTAGTGTTTCTCTCTCTCTTCAGTCACTGTATGTATACATGACACTGGGACAGATGAAAGCCATTACCAAAGGTGAGAGAGGGTTTACAATGCCAGTGATAAACTCATTATGCATGTATTATAAGGCCTCCTGAAATTGGAGATGACATTTTCCATGAGAATTACACAGGAAGCAGATGGATCTATTCCATGTTGTACTTATACAATACGGTGCATAGGTCTCTATCCGAGCACATACATGTAAACAATGCACTGAACGATAACCTTTGTTGCCTGCTATTTACCATAGTTTTACTGTCATGTTGCTTAAATGTTGAATACTAAGATGATCAACTGTGTATTTTAGTATGGTATAAGA
Organism: Oncorhynchus mykiss; assembly: GCF_013265735.2. Classification (NCBI taxonomy): domain Eukaryota; kingdom Metazoa; phylum Chordata; class Actinopteri; order Salmoniformes; family Salmonidae; genus Oncorhynchus; species Oncorhynchus mykiss. The sequence continues at coordinate 32,152,800 of NC_048593.1, read as the reverse complement.
CATGCTGATTCTGTCAGGCTGTACAGGAACATAAAGCTGACTCTTTACATTCTCAACCAGCTAGTCAATGTAGTCAACCAACTAAACCACCCTCCTGCCCCAGATGTTACACAATTTACCATCCCCACAATGCACTTGGGCAATTCAAAGAACAGTCTGTGTATGTGTGCTCGCCTGCGTCTGCCCCGAGAGAAAGGATGTACTCCTTTTGAAGCTAATTTAGCATGCTCAATTTCCAGTATCTCCATGCCAACCCCACTAGGTCAACCAATGAAAGGGTTGTGAGAGTAGGGAGGAGTGGTCTAGATGTACAGTACCAGTCAAAAGTTTGGGCACACGTACTCATTCCAGGGTTTCTCTTTATTTTTACTATTTTCTACATTGTAGAATAATAGTGAAAACATCAACACTATGAAATAACACATATGGACTCATGTGTAACCAAAAAAAAGTGTCTATATTTTGAGATAAGAGCTTAATTTTTGAGATAAGAGCTTCACCTGGAATGCTTTTCCAACAGTCTTGAAGGAGTTCCCACATATGCTGAGCGCTCGTTGGCTGCTTTTCCTTCACTCTGCGGTCCAACTCATTCCAAACCATCTCAATTGGGTTCAGGTCATCTGATGCAGCACTCCATCACTCTCCTTGGTCAATTAGCCCTTACACAGCCTGGAGGTGTGTTGGGTCATTGTCCTGTTGAGAAACAAATAATAGTCCCACTAAGAGCAAACCAGATGGGAAGGCGTATCGCTGCAGGATGCTGTGGTAGCCATGCTGGTTAAGCGTGCCTTGAATTCTAAATAAAATAAAATATATTTTGATTTGATTAACACTTTTTTGGTTATTATATGTGTGTTATTTCATAGTTTTGATGTCTTCATTATTATTATTATTCAATGTAGAAAATAGTCAAAGTAAAGAAAAACCCTTGAATGAGTAGGTGTGTCCAAACTTTTGACAGGTACTGTATGTATAAGGGCCCCAACATGTGAACACAGAAATAGGATGATGTCTGTAATAATATGTATCATACCATGCTTGGATGTATAATTCTAAATATTTCCTCATTCACTCATGATTTGCATAATGCTGTCATAAGTGTACCTGCAAATTTGAAATAATCAATTTGAATGTGGTTATTATGTTGTTATGAAATGTAAAACATGGATATTGCCTCTTAATCCAGTTTGTGCTGTGAAGAAACACAGTTAGTCTCCACCAAAACACACACAAGTGTGAAAAAAGCAACCAATTCTCTAATGTATCATCTGTATGTGGATAAGCAGAAATAATTAGTGTGCACCAGATGGATACTCTGAGCCATGTAGGAGTTTGCAAATTAGGTCACTAGTTCACAAGTGAAGACAGTTAGCTAGTGTGAAGGCAGCAGAACACTTTTCATATAACACCTTAATAACTAACACTACAATCTATAAAATACAACAAAACATAGATTATGGTCCGTACATGTTGAAGATTTCCACCGTTACAATATTTGAATAAAAAACATGAGCTGGCACAACACCCAGAAAAATGATTTTATGTGGAGGTGCTGACTAACGGCGAATAAACTATAAACTATAAAAATAAGGAGAGTTGCACACTCCATCTATCAACTCCCAGTCGTTTACTGGGTAAATCACCAATGTCTCGGAATCTCTGCCTCCTTCAGGGTGACGTCAAGAATGCTTGAACCAGGTTATGTAGACAAACAGTGCAATTAGTGCAACCAATAATTATTAAGTTACTTAGAATCAATTGAGGGAAATGTTAAAAAATAATAGTTCATGGCATATTAAATATATTTGGCTATTGTTATCATATGAAAACATAATTGAATATTGTACATAATATTAGCATCAACATACATTATTGTTAAATTCAATTTCACATATTTAATTGTTTCCTAGTTCATTTCATATTTGTTGGTTCAACCTTAATGCATAATAAGCATCATCAACAGGGGAACATATTAAGTGTACGCTAATAAGCTGTAGAAAGAATATATCAACGTATAAGACTTGTTCATATGAGAGAGAATTGTTCAAAGTCAATATTCAGACCACTAGGGGTCAATGTTTTTAGATAGGATAACCAGTAAGCCTCCCTGTGTAGCAGTTGGATCTCAATGTTACTTCCGCTCCTTGTTAGAGCAACACGCTCAATACAATACTTGACAAAGTATAAATATAGTGGAATAACAATAGTAACATGAAACAAATTAGTAAACATATATGATTTATTCTTACATTTGTTTAAAAAACATGCAGGATTAACAATAACACTGTTCATATAAAAATGCAAAATATATATTTAAAATGCATCATAAAAGTGTTGCAGTTATGTTGAGTTTTTTCCTTGGTAACTTATACATGGAAAATACCTGAAACGTGTGCCTGTATTGTGTAGTCACACAGACTGAGCACATAGGGGATCCTCCTTTAAAAGACAACTGGTCACAGAGAGCTTGTCAGTCACCTCTTCATAACGCTGTGAAAGATTCCCTGTGAGCTAACCTGCTGTCACCTCTGCAACACTGTCAGAGAAGTTAATTGGTCTCGTGTGCACTCCCGCAGTCACCTCGTTGACAGTCAGGGACCTTGCTACTACGTTCTACCTGTGACTTCACGGTGAATGAGGGCGCCATTTCAGTATCATTACATCTTACAATTATCAGCACTTATCATAACATCGTCATAATTACAAATATATCAGCTAAGATACCTGGGTGAAATAAGTAGAATCCCATTTTCTTTTTTCCATGACTTCATATAATCTCCCTAGAATACTGCAGATTGCATTGCTCTTTGGTTTCACACAAATAGCTTATTTGTTTGTTCAACATGCACATACCACTGACAAATATTAATATATATTTGTTAAAAAACAAAAAGAAAATTAAACTAATATAAATTAATGTGCCATTATTTGTGACCCAAAAAGTAATTTTAAAAGTAGTAAGTATATCCAAGTACTGCACAGGTTTTATAGCGACTGTGTAATAACTCAAATTATAAACTGGGTGGTTTGAGCCCTGAATTCTGATTGGCTGAAAGCCATGGTATATCAGACCGTATACCACGGGTATGACAAAACGTTGAATTGTTCTGCTCTAATTACGTTTGTAACCTGTTTATAATAGCAATAAGCTCCTCGGGGTTTGTGAAATTTGGCCAATATACCACGGCTAAGGGCTGTACTTAGGCACGACGCAACGCTTCTCAATCTTTCAGAAATGAATGAGCCCATTGATCGGGTAGGGAGCTGCACCCAGCCCACTGGCAGCATGATCCTACACTACAAGTCATAAAACACAACTCACATGAAGGTACAATATACAATGCCACGCGCCATTAAAACATTTCATTTGAACTAGTACTGGAAGTGCCCTGGAATGTTTTTGCTAACTTATTTTAGCTGTATGGCACACACGAAAGGTACACACACACACACACACACACACACACACACACAGTGTCAATGCCTTCCACACCCGGTAAGTATCCCTTTGTGGAGCCTTAAGGTTCCATTTCCATGATTTCCATATTAAATACAGACATGGTATGTCTTTGGTACATAGTGCTGAGAGAGGTACTTTCAAATCCTTCAGGTCCCTGGTGTTTCAGGGTTTCCCCTGTTATCTCCACGTTCCTAAGCAACAGCAGGATACAAAGGACACACATCGGTGATCTGCATCACCTTGGGTTTTCCACTGGAGGGACATATTGTCCTCTCAGTCTGTGCAGATGCTAGACAGTCTCGGGAGGGTTTGGCCCAGGAGAGAGAGGGAGTGTTTGAGGGAAAAAAAGAGACTGTCCAGCTGGAAGGAAAACAGCTCAATTTGGATGATGAAAAGGATGGGACAGCTTGTGTTCCTTAAATCAATCTGGTCCCGGTTTCCCAAATGCATCTTAAGGCTAAATTCATCTTTAGAACCATTGAGCCTTAAGATGCTTTTGGGAAACCAGGCCCTGGTCCTCTTCTCAACCCAGACAAGTAGAGGCGTTAGCTCAATTGTAGCTCAATTGGTAGTGCATGGGCCTTGCAATGCCAGGGTAATGGGTTTGATTCCCGGGACTACCCGTACGTAAAATACATGCATGCATGACAGTAAATCGCTTTGGATAAAAGCGTCTGTGAAATGGCATATATTATATCCAATGGCAGCCTCAATCCTATGATTCTACTGAATAATATATACTACTTTAAAGGATTCAATGTGTAATCTCACTACCAGTTTATAACAGCAATAAGCTCCTCGGGGTTTGTGAAATATGGCCAATATACCACGGCTAAGGGCTGTTCTTAGGCACGACGCAACGCTTCTCAAACTTTCAGAAATGAATGAGCCCATTGATCGGGTAGGGAGCTGCACCCAGCCCACTGGCAGCATGATATTATACAATGGAAGAGAAGTATCTTGTCCTGAATGGGCAGTAATCTCTAGTACACTGTGAGCCTATCAGACTACATAATACACCTCAGACATAGACTCTGGGTCATTAACAGTCCTGAAATATCATGAAGGTGCCAAAAGGCTCCTCTCCAAACATAAAGCGATAAGTATCAGAATCTTCTGAGTAAGTCCTTTCTGAATGAACAAGCGGCACTGGGCACCCACTCCTCCAGAGGAAGTCCTTCCCTGCTAGACTGCGAAGTATCAGATGACCATTACATCAGCAGAATCCGGAAGAGGAGGAGGGAGCTGGGCTCACTGAAGTAAGACGGACATAAAAGTGGTTACAGAGCTAAAAAGCAGAAGGGTCACAGAGGTTCTCAAACCTGACCAGTCAACTTGTTTAGTCTTTTAGGGCCTGGAGGAGAGTATATTCCCTGTTTGTTAGTCATCTGAGAGTCTGTGGTCAGGATGTGGGGTTGTTTAGACCAGTAGCGGCCCGCCCATTAGGGCGTTAGGGGCGGTGCCCCAATTATGATTGGTCAACAGAAAATATTTGTATAAAAAATATATACAATATATATTATATAATTCATGAATTATGTTTTAAATGCTCATAAAAGTGCAGTAAATGTGTCCAGCTGTTCAGTTACTTACTACTCTGTCCCTCGCAGGTGCATATGCCATGCAAACATTGCTTATATTGTTTTGCTATGAGGGGGAACTGCCCCAATGAAATCGCAGGATTTCTTAGCATAAATTATAATAACAGTACAAAGTTAATGGACTGTCCTGGGGCGTTCAAATGCGTGCTCGATCAGAACTTCTGGGTCTGTTCTCGTCTCCCTCCCAATGAGTCTCTCGCGCCAGATCAGGTACAGATGTGTGCTCTATCAGGTACAGATGGCGCTAAAGCAACAATCTAATTGTAATTAACTTGTAAATAAATAACCCTAACAGTCATTGGAGCCTGGGACCTGACATCTACATCAAACAAGTGTTGAAAGACAGAGGGATACACTATCTATAACTTTCTCATTGGGGATCTGGCTGGCCAATTGTATTGTTTCCCCCCAAGTTGTTCATTTGGTTCTCTTGTAGGTGACAGGGCGACATGTAGTGTGAACTGAAACAGCATGATCAAATTCATTAAGCCAGATACAGTCATTTTTATAAACATTGAGAAATAGTTTAGTAATTTTTGTCAAATTAACCAGTTATCTACCTTTGACAAGCAGCTAGCTAGTTATAGCTATCTGGTAACTTGCTAGGTAGTTAGCTCCCATGCCAATTTCAAGTCTTTCTAAACTAATATCTAACTCGGGAAATATGGAAAATATTCAGAATGAACTGGCTAGCGCATCATGCTTTGTGACAGTATATTAGCTATATTACCCCAGTTAGATAATGTGTTTTCACTTACTGCAGCTGCATGCGTGTTACGTTCTTGTTCGTTCGTGACCTGCTTCTAAATAGTATAATCTAATCTGTTCAAAACAGTGGCAGTTTGTGCAGCAGTGGTCATTTGTGCTGTTGTTCAAATGCACAGATCGCTTTATATATCTTCTCAAAGAAACTACCAGTAGCTCGAAAACTTGGCATCATATGTCATGCTGCTTTGTTGACAACTCCAACCACCTCGCGCCCCGGGCATTCAGCCAATCACCAGCCGCCACTGGTTTAGACCATGAATTGCATGTATCCCTCCGCCCCTGTAACGATGACGTCCATCCAGATGCGCATAGCCTCGGGGGAGGGAGACACCATGTAGTACACCCTGTCATGGGTCTTCACACTAAACGTCAGACATGGGTTGGGGCTCTGGAAGGGAGGGAGGGTGGGGGAAAAAGACAGAGCAAAAAGAAAAGCAATGTCACTATAGTTAAAAAAAAAAAATGTGTTTCTTAGCATAAAATACAGATACTTCAATACTTTAAATGTGTATACCATTTGTCCCTTACCTTGTGTGCATTCTTTAAATGGTCATAGTAAACCTCTTCTATAGCTTGGAAGTATATGACCCCTTTCATCTTGACCTCATGTTTGTCTGTAAGAGAGCACACACTGTAGCACTGGAATGACCATGTTTATGGGTGGTGAAACAAAAAGCACTTGAATCAAAGCTCTTCCAGAGTAAAACAGCATAGCTTGATGACGATGATGTCATCGCTGCTTTTCTTGCAGTGCTCTGATTAAGCTGCCATTTACAGCTGCAACAGACAGAAAGAGAGGGGAGAGAGAGAAGAGAGAGAGAGAGAGAGAGAATGTCAGAAGTAGAAGAAGGAGAGAGAAAGAGAGGGAGAGATAGTAGAAGGTACCTGCGTAGTAGGCCAGGGTCTTGCGGTTCCGGTCGAAGACAAACCAGCGTTTTTTCCAGGTCTTGATCTTACCACCCATCTTGACCAGGAACCCTCTGCAGGTTTTATTTGTGATGGCCAGGTGGTAGCAGTTGTCTGGGTTGTGTCCAGCTGCCTCGATGTGACCATGGAGGTCAAAGTCATCCTTCCTCTGAGGGAGGTAGCGTGTCAGCGGCCGGGCCTGGGGACAGGGGTCAGAGGTGTCTGGTCTGTGTTGAGCCCATGTCTGAAAGCTAAAGATCTGATAGACATTTTTCTTTCAAATGTCATAGTTGCTTTAAAGCATTTTAAAGCTATGGCCTAATTAAATGACCATGCATCTGAAATGATTGGTATTATGAATCTTGGCCCATCCCTTTCTGGATCTCTCACCTGTGCCCTCTGTTTCTCGCGTAACTTCACCTCCCTCTCGATCATTTTCTGCCTCCTGCTGGTCTCCTCTTGCAGTCTCTTCTCCAGGTCCTCCCTCCTCCTCCGCTCCTCCTCCAGGGCCTGCCTGCGCACCTCCATCTCACGCTCCTATACACGCCACACACAGAAAGTTACAGCATGGTCAACACGCACACAAAAAGAACGGTAGAGATGGTTTTAGTTATGAAGGCTTCATTACCTTGTGCTCAAGGAGTCGATGCTTGTCAGCCTGGGCTTCTCGTAACAAACGTTCCATCTCCTTAATCTTTCCTACGTTGGATGTGCTGGCACTGTGGAAAAAAGGTTTCATAAACACAAAGCAAGGAGAGTACACACGCACACCAGAAAAAGGACTGTCCATCCTGGAACCTGTTAAGTGTGAGTTAAATTCCAGACCAGGGCCCTTACTATAAAGTTAACAAACACTGCACCTCTGCACCAGTCATACCATCACATTCTGTACAATGTATAGCCCATTATTTTGCTCTCATATTTTTCCATCCTGTATATACTGCATGGACTGACCAAGATCACACTCACACACTTTTTTTTATTTTTAAATGTAACCTTTATTTAACTCTCACACACTTAACCAATTTGAACTTTCAGGGTGGTCCTTGGTGTACAGAATCAGTAAAGTAGAAAAAACATCTCTTCTGCTTATAAAACTGGGTGTGAGACAGCTGGACAACATATGGCCAAGACACGTTCAGCATCCTCACTAACAGAATAAAATGTTCTGATCCCACAAGTAAATGTTCTGGTCCACCTTGGTCAATTCAGAGTAATGATTTGGAGACCTCTTATGTTGATAAATGTGTTTCTTTATAGGCTACCTGCCGACACATGCAGAGATATATAAATAAACATTTTTCCCATTGTAACAGGATATCCTGAAGATTTAGAAGGAATTTAATAGTTTCACTTGGAAGAGCATGAGATCTAATGGAAAACAGTCTGCAGGACTATGTGTCTGATAACCAACGAGCATAGTCAACTTTGTCTGAGGGTTCAACTGATTTCATCTAACCGATTATTTCTGACAAGAACATTGTTGACAAAGTACTAGTACTTGATTAAAAACAATAACACACACGTTGTAACAACAAAGGATCCAAAAAGGATACTTTTGGTTTAAACAAACACAGCCTCTTCTCTACAACAGACAACCAAGCACCAACAAACAAGCTCTTTACTCACTTCAGATTCAGCCTCTTGGCACTATCCCAGCGACACAGTAACAGTACTGATGGGCTGGATCTCCACTGTGGCTGGGCCCCTTCACTGAAACCACAGCTGTGTGTAACCTGACCCTTCTGCACCAGCCTCAGCCATCCCACTCCCTGCTGGTCAGCCCTCCAACTGGGGCTCTCACCCTGCCTCACTCCTACATGCTTCACTCAGCTTCACGCCTGAACGCTTCACTCAGCTTCACGCCTGAACGCTTCACTCAGCTTCACTCCTGCATGCTTCACTCAGCTTCACGCCTGAACGCTTCACTCAGCTTCACGCCTGAACGCTTCACTCAGCTTCACGCCTGAACGCTTCACTCAGCTTCACGCCTGAACGCTTCACTCAGCTTCACGCCTGAACGCTTCACTCAGCTTCACGCCTGAACACTTCACTCAGCTTCACGCCTGCACGCTTCACTCAGCTTCACTCCTGCATGCTTCACTCAGCTTCACTCCTGCATGCTTCACTCAGCTTCACGCCTGAACGCTTCACTCAGCTTCACGCCTGAACGCTTCACTCAGCTTCACGCCTGAACGCTTCACTCAGCTTCACGCCTGAACACTTCACTCAGCTTCACGCCTGAACGCTTCACTCAGCTTCACGCCTGAACGCTTCACTCAGCTTCACGCCTGAACACTTCACTCAGCTTCACTCCTGCATGCTTCACTCAGCTTCACTCCTGCATGCTTCACTCAGCTTCACTCCTGCATGCTTCACTCAGCTTCACGCCTGAACACTTCACTCAGCTTCACGCCTGAACGCTTCACTCAGCTTCACACACTTTAAACTAATGTCACATTGAGCTAACAATGGTCATACTTTAACAGTGGGCCTTCTTGAATCATTGTGCTACTTGAACAATGGTCCTACAGTTCTCTCTATCACCTGGAGATGTTGTCTGGGGAGCAGGCAGAGATGCTGGTCTCCATGCTGTCAGAGCTGTCCATACTGCGCGTGTCAAAGCCATGGCCATTGTCTGCGTAGTGGAAGGGGTCCAGGAAGACATTGGACTCAGACACAGTCCTGCTACACAGGTCAACCAGTCTCTGTCTGTTCTCACTCATGTACAGGTGGCTATGGCCTGCTGAGAGACAGATAAACACACAGACAGACATGCTCTTTATGAAGCATTTTATCAGATTAAACATTTAAATATGTTTGTTGCTGGTTAACTGTCCCAACTTATTTGCAGTTGGTCAGAGGGCATTGCTGATACACAAATAGTATATTCCCCTCCAACACTGAAATGGGCATGGTCATCAACCCCCTCAGACCTGTTCCCAAAGGCTCTAGTTACTTCTGCTTGAGATACTATCAGAGTATAGCTGAACATGTCTTTCCTGCTCAGGCCGATGCTAATGGACACTGGGGGAAAGATGCCCTGTGGCAGTCCATGTTAACTAACAGATTGACATGCAATATTGACCACTCAAGAAATGAAAAGCTATGAATGTCTATCTCTGCAGCTTGTAGCTAGCATGCCGTGAGAAACAGGCAGCAGGTACGGAGAGAGGCATGGAATCCATGAATGATTAGAGAAAAGCTAGAGAGAGACAGAGAGATAATGAGATGGTGTTACAACACTGAACAAAAATATAAATGCAACATGTAGTGTTGGTCCCATGTTTCATGAGTTGAAAAAAAAGATCCCAGAAATGTTCCATATGTACAAAAAGCGTATTTCTCTAAAATGTACATCCCTGTTAGTGAGCATTTCTCCATTGCCAAGATAATCCATCCACCTGACAGGTGTGGCATATCATGAAACAGCATGATCATTACACAGGTGCATCTTGTGCTGGCCACTCTAAAATGTGCAGTTTTGTCACACAACACAATGCCACAGATGTCTCAGGATTTGAGGGAGAGTGCAATTGGCATGCTGACTGAAGGAATGTAATGTTCATGTCTCTACCATAAGCCACCTCCGATGTCGTTTTAGAGAATTTGGCAGTGCGTCCAACCGGCCTGATAACTACAGACGATGTGTAACCATGTCAGCCCAGGACCTCCACATTCGGTTTCTGAATTTCTGCACAAACCGTCTCAGGGAAGCTCATCTGCGTGCTCATCATCCTCACCAGGGTCTTGACCTGACTGCAGTTCGGCGTCGTAACTAACTTCAGTGGGAAAATGCTCACCTTCGATGGCCACTGTCACACTGGAGAAGTGTGCTCTTCCCGGATTAATCCCGGTTTCAACTGTACTGGGCAGATGGCAGACTGTATGGCGTCGTGTGGGTGAGTGGTTTGCTGATGTCAACGTTGTGAACAGAGTGCCCCATGGTGGTGGTGGGGTTATGGTGTAGGCAGCCATAAGCTACAGACAACTAATATTGAACTTCTAGACAATAGGTCATTAGAGGCATCATAAAAACAAAATACAAATTGAAGTATGCCCAGACATGCACACAAGTTCACAAAACAAAAAACTGTTTTTGCTCACCCTTGAGCAGGTGTCGTGTTTCCAGAACTCTGGGAGAGATAGAGAGGCCCCGGGGGATGATACTACCACAGCTGGAGCTCTGGGAAAGAGGCAGGTGGGACTGCAGAGTAGACAGACGGACACAACAGAGAGTGAGATGACCTGATAAGTGTCTCTCTAACCCAATGCTCCAGTAATCAGATGCGGGGACTCTGGGATTCAATGGCATTATCAATTAATGATTAAATTAGAGAAATTAAGGTCCTGACGGACTAGAGTTGTGCACTGCTGATCTAACCCCTGTGGTTGTCCTCTGCACAGTACGCCACAAGGAGGAGAAGTTGATCTGGTTCCCCAAATGCTCACCTTAGGGGACAGGCTGACCCCAGGGAGGGGAGGTTGGTCCCCCATGCTCACCTTAGGGGACAGGCTGCAGCCGAGGGATGTGAGGTTGGTCCCCCATGCTCACCTTAGGGGACAGGCTGCAGCCCAGGGAGGGGAGGTTGGTCCTCCATGCTCACCTTAGGGGACAGGTTGCCCCCAGGAAGAGGAGGTTGGTCGCCTATGCTCACCTTAGGGGACAGGCTGCGGCCCAGGGTAGAGCTGCTGTAGTGACTGAGGGCCTGCTGGCTCCTCTTACGTGGCAGAGTGTCACTGAGGTGGGAGGAGTTCTCCTTATTGCCCCGCCTCCTCTCCTCTAGAAAGCGGAAGTGCTGCACAGACCAGAACAGATACATCAACATGTTAAAGGAATAACGGTTGTGGAGGAAACGCATAAAATATCATTGTACGCTGACGACGTTGTAGTTTAGGTCTGCTATGTCTGACCCTGTGAAGTCTGTCCCAAAGCTAATAGAAGGTCTTAAATCAAGTTACTCCAGGTACAATATGAATGCTAATAAAACGGAGCACTGGCCTTTAATACACATATCACCCGCTATATAAAAACATTCTTCTCTTTTAAATTGTCAAATGAAGCTACCACATATCTAGGAAAATCTATAGCTGCTGATCTTGATAACTTATACAAAGCCAACTACACCAAGCTGATAGATAGAATCAAAGGAGATCTGGACTGCTGGTCTGTGCTGCCCCTCACCCTATCGGGAAGGGTAGAATCAATAAGAATGAACGTATTACCCAGATTATTGTTCCCCTTTCAAACACTTCCCATTTGACAACCAGAATCTGTTTGTGCTATTAGACAAACTCATCTCCAGATGTATCTGACAGGGACGACATCCCAGGGTCAGATATAAAGTACTAAAAAAACCACACAAAAAAACAGGTAGGATGTGAACTCCCCAATCTGAAACATTGCTGGCTTGCAACCCAATTTAGGGCCATGACAGTATGTCTGAAGCTGCAGGTACAAGATGGCTGGAAATAGAAAAGTCAGACTTTACTTTGGTCCCTCTGCCCGTACTCCCATTCACTGAGGAAAATATATTGAGTGAGTTGTGGGAAATGGGCAGGAACCACATCAAAAGAACGGAAAGAGACAAAGCGAGTTTTCAACCTTACTACAGGAACCTCAGTGTTTTCACCCATTGTACATATGAAGGGTTTTAAGCCACTACGATTAGACACAGGTTTTTAGAAACTGGGCACATTTGAAACTTCAATACGTCCATCAATTACATGAAAAGGGTACTCGAAAATCATTTGAAAGGCTGAGCTCTGAGTTTAATATACCAAGGTCAGACTTCTTCAGGTATCTGCAAGTACGAAGCTTTCTATCCAAACACCAAAACTGGATAAGGTTACAATGCACCCCCACGGCCATAGAACAAAACTTAGCCAGACAACTAACTTATACAGTGCTTTATCCTCCATGAAACAAGATAACACATTGATTCGTAGACAAAGTTGGTAAGGTGAACTTCATCAAGATAAGTGAAGAGGCATGGTTAGATATATTCTCTGAAGCTCATAAAGTTACCAATGCAAATTCATGGAGGGGAATTCAGTGGGAAATTGTCGTTTTTTTTCAGAACCCACAGATCCCATGTTAGCCATTCTTGGATCCAAATTATATTTGTTACAAAAACTTTTCATTGCAGCTAAAAAAAGCTCTGCATTAAGATGGTCCCAGAAAGAATGGCAATTAAATAATGGCAAGAGTGGCAATTATAAGAACAATATACAAAAAAAATCACATTTAGATTAAGATTAAAGCAAGATACTAACTGTGAACATGGAGATTCAGTGGGACTAGAGATGGTGTCTGATCAATGATCCCTTACTCTTTATGGACTCTACATGTATATATTAACAGATTCCTTCAAAGTATGTACACAACCCAACCCACTCGGGGTGTGGTGCGTCTTGCTAGTGCTATTTTTTGTTTATTTTAAATGTTTTGTTGTTGTTTTTTCTTGTATGTATTTGTTGCTTTTGTTTATGCGTCTTATCTTTCAATAACAATCCGTGCAGTTACCTGTATGTTGGAATTGAATGCAAAAAAAAGAAACATGGAAACGATACAAGAGGTTTTTCAGAAAGGAACCTGTCAGGCATTTCAGTCATGCACTGTGAGGCTCTTAGAAGAGACCGCTGCCATCTGCTGGCCAGACATATGCACTGTTAGTAGTGTATTGTACATCATACCTCCTTCATGGCAACAGGGTTGCTAGGGAAGGCCTGCCCTCCAGTCAGTTCAGCATACTTCCTCTCCAGAGAAGCCAGGTTCTCCCTCTCCTAGAGACACACAGACTGTCAGTCAAACAACGGTAAAGATATACAGATACAAAACAGAACCAGTACACAAAAACCTTCTTACCCTCTGAACCATCAGGAGCAGGTTGTTCTTCTCTTTTAGGAAGCTGTCCTTCTCTCGCTGAGACTGCTGAGTAATCTGTGTAGACTGCTTCTTCAGGGTCAGGAGTCTCTCCTTGCGTGTGACAGTACTACGCTGGTAATCTGCTATCTCTCTGAGTAGTTGCTGACCCTCCTTGCCCTTGTCCTGACCACTCGCTCTTTCCAGCTGCTGGAACTCCAGCTCCGCCTCCAGCACCTCAACATCCTGACGAACAGCACACACACACACACACACACACACACACACACACACACACACACACACACACACACACACACACACACACACACACACACACACACACACATCATTTAAGGTTGAGAATGCACTGGCTTTGAGTGGGTCCTTGTGTGGAGGATTCAAATTCACAGACAGACAAATACATTGACATTTTACAGACAAATAGACCATAATAATGAGCTCCCATTATCCTGTAATGCCAATAAAATTCCTTAGCTAGCTAACAACAACCTACAATCTCCTTCTTTGCACATACTTCATGCCACTGCACTTTCCATTCTTGGATGGGACCACTGCTACTCTCCTTTTCAAAATGCCTACAAGGCCCTCCCCCACCCTCCCTTCAGCAATCCGATCACAACTCCATTTTGCTCCTCCCTTCCTGTAGGCAGAAACTCAAACAGGAAGCATCCGCGTTAAGGTATATTTGCTGGTGGTCTGACCAATTGGAATCCATGCTTCAAGATTGGTTTGATCACACGGACTGGAATATGTTCCAGGTAGCCTCTGAGAATAACATTGACGTATACACGGACATGGTGACTGAGTTAATCAGAAAGTGTATAGAGGATGTTGTTCCCACTGTGACTAATAAAACCTACCCAAACCAGAAACCGTGGATAGATGGCAGCATTCACGCAAAACTGAAAGTGTGAACGACCTCATTTAACCAGGGCAAGGTGACTGGGAATATGGTAGAATACAAACAGTGTACTTATTCCCCTTGTAAGGCAATCAAACAGGCAAAACTTCAGTCCAGAAAAAAAGTGTCGCAATTCAACGGCTCAGACACAAGACGGACGTGGCAGGGTCTACAGAGAATCACGGATTACAAACCAGCCACATCGCAGACACCAACGTCTTGCTCCCGGACAAGCTAAACAGCTTCTTTGCTCGCTTTGAGGATAACACAGTGCCACTGACATGACCCGCTACCAAGGACTGTGGGCTCTCCTTCTCTCTGGCCAACATTAACCCTCGTAAGACTGCCGGGCCAGACGGCATCCCTAGCCACGTCCTCAGAGCATGCGCAGACCCGCTGGCTGGAGTGTTTACGGATATATTCTCCCTATCCCAGTGTGCTGTCCCCACTTGCTTCAAGATGTCCACGATTCTTCCTGTACCCAAGAAAGCAAAGGTAACTGAACTAAATGACTATCACTCACTTCTGTCATCATGAAGTGTTTTGAGAGGCTAGGTAAGGATCATATCACCTCTACCTTACCTGACACACTAAACCCACTTCAATTTGCTTACCACCCCAATAGGGTCTGAACCCCACCCTGCCCAACGCATCACCAGGGGCACACTGCCTGCCCTCCAGGACACGATGTCACAGGAAGGCCAAAAAGATCATCAAGCACATCAACCACCCGAGCCACGGCCTGTTCACTCCGCTATCATCCGTAGGTCAGTACAGGTGCATCAAAGCTGGGACTGAGAGACTGAAATACATATTCTATCTCAATGCCATCAGACTGTTAAATAGCCATCACTAGCCGGTTACCACCTGGTTACTCAGCCCTGCACCATAGAGGCTGCTGCCCTATATACATAGCCATGGAATCACTGGCCACTTTAATAATGGAACACTAGTCATTAGCTTTTGTACTGTATTTTAGTCAATGCCACTCCGACATTGCTCATCCAAATATATTTCTTAATTTGATTAATTTACTTTTAGATTTGTGTGTATTATTGTGAATTTTTAGATACCACTGCACTGTTGGAGTTAGGAACACAAGCTTTTTTCTACACCCACAATAATATCTGCAAAAAATGTGAATGTGACCAATAACATTTGATTTGACTATCTCTGTCTGAACCATAACAGAAAGGCCATCAAGTGAAACCAATAACAATAAGGGAGCTGTCTGAGTGAGACAGGGAGGATATGAGGACATCTATAAAAGGGAGAGAAGGGCCAAAGAGGAGGACCCTATGTGCACCACAGAAACAGAACAGAAAGGAAAACCCATGGTGATTACAAGGAGTGGGGGGGAAGTTAGGAAGAGGGGCAGCCAGAGAGGAGGAGTAGGAGGGGCAGCCAGAGAGGATCAGGAGGAGGAGGGGCAGCCAGAGAGGAGGAGGAGGGGCAGCCAGAGATTAGGAGAAGTTAGACAGGAGGAGGAGAAGTTAGACAGGAGGAAGAGAAGTTAGACAGGAGGAGGAGGGGAAACCAGAGAGGAGGAGGAGGGGAAACCAGAGAGGAGGAGGAGGGGCAGCCAGAGAGGAGGAGGAGGGGCAGCCAGAGAGGAGGAGGAGGGGCAGCCAGAGAGGAGGGGCAGCCAGAGAGGAGGAGGAGGGGCAGCCAGAGAGGAGGGGCAGCCAAAGAGGAGGGGCAGCCAGAGAGGAGGAGGAGGGGCAGCCAGAGAGGAGGGGCAGCCAAAGAGGAGGGGCAGCCAGAGATTAGGAGAAGTTAGACAGGAGGAGGAGAAGTTAGACAGGAGGAAGAGAAGTTAGACAGGAGGAGGAGGGGCAGCCAGAGAGGAGGGGCAGCCAGAGAGGAGGGGCAGCCAAAGAGGAGGGGCAGCCAGAGAGGAGGAGGAGGGGCAGCCAGAGAGGAGGAGAAGTTAGACAGGAGGAGGAGAAGTTAGACAGGAGGAGGAGAAGTTAGACAGGAGGAGGAGAAGTTAGACAGGAGGAAGAGAAGTTAGACAGGAGGAGGAGAAGTTAGACAGGAGGAGGAGGGGAAACCAGAGAGGAGGAGGAGGGGAAACCAGAGAGGAGGAGGAGGGGAAACCAGAGAGGAGGAGGAGGGGCAGCCAGAGAGGAGGAGGAGGGGCAGCCAGAGAGGAGGAGGGGCAGCCAGAGAGGAGGAGGGGCAGCCAGAGAGGAGGGGCAGCCAGAGAGGAGGAGGAGGGGCAGCCAGAGAGGAGGAGAAGTTAGACAGGAGGAGGAGGGGAAACCAGAGAGGCGGAAGAGGGGCAGCCAGAGAGGCGGAAGAGGGGCAGCCAGAGAGGCGGAGGAGGGGCAGCCAGAGAGGGAAGCAGAAGCACTTTAGTGGAAGAAAGGCAGCCACACTAACTGAGGAGCATGAGGGACCAGTTAGAAGTTAGCGCCTCGGGACAGGTGTCCAGCTGGGTCCTCTGGTCAGAGACAAGCTCCTCCAACCACTCTACCTTAACCCTCTCAACATCGAGCAGGGCTTTGTGCTGCACAGCAGTGGGGACACACAAACACACACACATGCGTGCTCATAAGAACACACTGACACCCACAACACAGCAAAGACTGAGAGCAAGGAAAGAGAGTGTTAGTGAAGGTAAAGGAGGAACCAAGGAGGCAGCAGAAAAGAAGGCCTGCCCTACTGTATTCAGACCCGTGGGCTGGACTGAAGATTCCTCCAACTCAGATTCTCACCACTGAAACCCCAACTCCCACACATACTTTGTGTCTCTCCCTCCCACTCTCCACCTCACATTCCCTGTGTCTGAAAGCAATGGCATCCAACTCACAGAGATGGACAACATGTCTACTGCTGTTACCTGGGACTTGTCTGTGAGGACAGTCTTGTCAATGCTGCCAATCTTCTCATTGAGTTGGTCCAGTACCTCCTTCTCCCTATGTAGCAGGGCCATCTCAGAGTCCTGCTCTCCCTCCAGCAGAGCCCGCTCCACCTCCATCTGCACCACACACACACACACACACACACACACACACACACACACACACACACACACACACACACAGCTTAAAATCAGTATTGTTAGCTCCCCAAAGCCAGACACAGATGGACCAAAATTATCCCCCCTCCCCCACTACTGTCATTACCCAGCCACTGTAAACACTAATTTCCTAACTCCACAAAGAATCCCAACTCATAAACACACACATAACAACACCCACTGACACACACACATAACACACAGCATGGGTGAAGCTCCCTCCATTCACTCTCCCGTGCTGTGCTCTGTAGTGCTATGTTGTGTTGTGTGGTACTGTGTTGTGCTGCATACCTCTCTGATGGATTCCTCCATCTGGTTGTCCAGGTCTTTGATCTTCTGCTCCAACTCTTCTATGTTGTTCAGCACCTGGATCCTCTCTTCCTCGATACGTGTTACTTCCTGTTTCAGATGCACGTCCTCCGTAGCCTGCTGCTGGTGATATTACAGAGCCATCGTCAGTCCATGGGCCTACAAACTATCAATCAATCAACCAATATAGACTATCAAGCAATCAATCAAATGTATTGTATAACGCTCTTTTTACATCAGCAGTTGTTACAGAGTGTTTTACAGAAACCCAGCCTAAACCTCCCGCTATCTACTCACAATGTGTGTTACTGTCAACACTGTGATGATGTCATGTCTTAAACACGATATGGTCCACTACAGGATCACCCCTCATTTAAAGCTATGGTACATGTTTTTTATGTTTTCTTAACAACCTTCTGATTTGTAGCTAATAGTACATTGGTTAGATGGAGCTGCCTCAGATTGCTGTCAGCGATAATGAGGGGGAGTAATGCCCCTTCCATGTGTCTGTAATGCAGCGGAGATTCAGGTCCCTCAGGAGAACAGGGACTGTGTTAATACTCTACTGTCTCACAAGGCGTCTACTGCACAAGCCTCAGTGATCTCCTATCAGTAAGAGAGCCCTTCTGCCACCAGAGAGTCAACATCAGCTCCTGTCATCAGCCCCTGATCTAATCCACACACGTCCGGGCGCACACTGTATCTGACACATCACAACCTCTATCATATCTGCTGCCTGCTCCGCCTCCAGTTAGAAGCCTTCAGGAGTCCTGCTGAACAGCAGAGCCTCACGTGGCAGGCAGACAGCAGTCCTGGGATTAATGGGCTGTTTCTGAGGCCGTATCTGACTGGCTGCTCCACTGTTCCCCTGCCAGGATTTAGGAATATGAGATGGAAGAAGAGATTGGATTGGAAGGTTCAATAACTAATGTATTTAATGGGACATAGCTGTAACAAATTATAGTGGAAATGTATTCTCTACATGGAATGAAATATAATACTCATCTTGTAGTCGGGTACCAGATGAAAGTAGTAAAGTAGGCCCCAACATGTTTTATTTTCCAAATACACAAAGCTTGTATGATTATCTGTTGTAATGGTATAAATATTCATATCAGCTACAAAGTATGTACCGGGTATTATAAGTACTTTATTATTAACAAAACATCTTACACACAGCACATGAGTGCGCACAGTTATTCTACTGAGGATAAAGTCATTTCCTGTTCCCCTTCCTTTCAGAAAGTCTGAGTGGCTGTAACTGTATTCCCCAGAGAACTCCTCCATTAAAACTAAACACACCATTAAGTCATTACTGATCTAGAGTGGAAAATGCCACAGTTTTACAGCCCCTCTAGAAGTGTAACAGTGGCTCTGGGACTGAGACTGGGGTTAGGTGCAGAGAGACTGAGCTCCTCGTGACATACTGGGGCACTGTTGGAGGTGTACTCTGTGTGTAAGAATTCCATATATCTTTAACAACACTGATACCTCCACCCTCACTGCGCTGCATAGTTTCCTCTACATTCACACCAACTCTGTCATGGGTGAACACACACAGCTATGTCGGAATGAGTTACTGTGTCATGCAGATGCTTTGATAAATCCCTCCCTAACCCTGTAATTATCAACAACAAGCCCTTGGTTTCATACTTTTTCATACTTTTTTTGTGAGTACAGTATGTGTGCACCCACATGTTTGGCTGTCTAAAAGGATGTGCTTGTTTGATGTTGAAAGGGTTAGAGATGAAAGACCTCGGGTCTCAAGACAATGTTAGACATGTCTCCAGGACTTACCCTGGCTCTGTGGTGAGGGGAGGGTGAGGGGACAATGCTACGCAGGCTGACAGCAGGTGACTGGGCCCTGGCATCCCTTGCTTCTCTGTGCCCGCTGTGGTGGCGCTGGCGGACCTGCCGCACCTCAGCCAGCTGGTACTCCCGGGCTTTGGGGCCAAAGCCGTTCTCCGGGGCGGTGCCACTGACGCTGCCGGGGTAGTCGGAGAACACTGACTCATCATCAGACTCCTGCAGCTTCTCCAGCTCCTTGTTGATCTTCTGCAGGTCGGAGATGGCCGAGCCGCCCTGGTCCTGGACCAGCTCAGTACACAGGCTCAGGATGGTCTCCAGCCGCTGGTGCTCCTATACACATTACAGGGAGAGGACCCATGATTAACACAGTCACACATTACAGGAAGAGGACCCGTGGTTAACACAGTCACACATTACAGGGAGAGGACCCGTGATTAACACAGTCACACATTACATGGAGAGGACCAGTGATTAACACAGTCACACATTACAGGGAGAGGACCAGTGATTAACACAGTCACACATTACAGGGAGAGGACCAGTGATTAACACAGTCACACATTACAGGGAGAGGACCAGTGATTAACACAGTCACACATTACAGGGAGAGGACCAGTGATTAACACAGTCACACATTACAGGGAGAGGACCAGTTGTTAACACAGTCACACATTACAGGGAGAGGACCAGTGATTAACACAGTCACACATTACAGGGAGAGGACCAGTTGTTAACACAGTCACACATTACAGGGAGAGGACCAGTGATTAACACAGTCACACATTACAGGGAGAGGACCAGTGATTAACACAGTCACA
Organism: Oncorhynchus mykiss; assembly: GCF_013265735.2. Taxonomy (NCBI): domain Eukaryota; kingdom Metazoa; phylum Chordata; class Actinopteri; order Salmoniformes; family Salmonidae; genus Oncorhynchus; species Oncorhynchus mykiss. The sequence continues at coordinate 32,132,314 of NC_048593.1, read as the reverse complement.
CATTACAGGGAGAGGACCAGTGATTAACACAGTCACACATTACAGGGAGAGGACCAGTGATTAACACAGTCACACATTACAGGGAGAGGACCTGTGGTTAACATAGTCACAGATTACAGGGAGAGGACCCGTGGTTAACACAGTCACACATTACAGGGAGAGGACCCGTGGTTAACACAGTCACACATTCCAGGGAGAGTACCCGTGGTTAACACAGTCACAGATTACAGGGAGAGGACCAGTTGTTAACATAGTCACAGATTACAGGGAGAGGACCAGTGATTAACACAGTCACACATTACAGGGAGAGGACCAGTGGTTAACACAGTCACACATTACAGGGAGAGGACCCGTGGTTAACACAGTCACACATTACAGGGAGAGTACCAGTGATTAACACAGTCACACATTACAGGAAGAGGACCAGTGATTAACACAGTCAAACATTACAGGGAGAGGACCAGTTTTGAACACAGTCACACATTACAGGAAGACGACCAGTGGTTAACACAGTCACACATTACAGGAAGACGACCAGTTGTTAACACAGTCACACATTACAGGAAGACGACCAGTTGTTAACACAGTCACACATTACAGGGAGAGGACCAGTGATTAACACAATCACACATTACAGGGAGAGGGCCCGTGATTAACACAGTCACACATTACAGGGAGAGGGCCAGTGATTAACACAGTCACACATTACAGGGAGAGGACCAGTTGTTAACACAGTCACACATCACAGGGAGAGGACCCGTGGTTAACACAGTCACACATTACAGGGAGAGGACCCGTGGTTAACACAGTCACACATTACAGGGAGAGGACCAGTGATTAACACAATCACACATTACAGGGAGAGGACCAGTGATTAACACAGTCACACATTACAGGGAGAGGACCAGTGGTTAACACAGTCACACATTACAGGGAGAGGACCAGTTGTTAACACAGTCACACATTACAGGGAGAGGACCAGTGATTAACACAGTCACACATTACAGGGAGAGGACCCGTGGTTAACACAGTCACACATTACAGGGAGAGGGCCAGTGATTAACACAGTCACACATTACAGGGAGAGGACCAGTTGTTAACACAGTCACACATCACAGGGAGAGGACCCGTGGTTAACACAGTCACACATTACAGGGAGAGGACCCGTGGTTAACACAGTCACACATTACAGGGAGAGGACCAGTGATTAACACAATCACACATTACAGGGAGAGGACCAGTGATTAACACAGTCACACATTACAGGGAGAGGACCAGTGGTTAACACAGTCACACAATACAGGGAGAGGACCAGTTGTTAACACAGTCACACATTACAGGGAGAGGACCAGTGATTAACACAGCCACACATTACAGGGAGAGGACCAGTTGTTAACACAGTCATACATTACAGGGAGAGGACCAGTGATTAACACAGTCACACATTACAGGGAGAGGACCAGTTGTTAACACAGTCACACATTACAGGGAGAGGACCAGTGATTAACACAGTCACACATTACAGGGAGAGGACCAGTGATTAACACAGTCACACATTACAGGGAGAGGACCAGTGATTAACACAGTCACACATTACAGGGAGAGGACCAGTGATTAACACAGTCACACATTACAGGGAGAGTACCCGTGGTTAACACAGTCACAGATTACAGGGAGAGGACCAGTTGTTAACACAGTCACAGATTACAGGGAGAGGACCAGTGATTAACACAGTCACACATTACAGGGAGAGGACCAGTGGTTAACACAGTCACACATTACAGGGAGAGGACCCGTGGTTAACACAGTCACACATTACAGGGAGAGTACCAGTGATTAACACAGTCACACATTACAGGAAGAGGACCAGTGATTAACACAGTCAAACATTACAGGGAGAGGACCAGTTTTGAACACAGTCACACATTACAGGAAGACGACCAGTGGTTAACACAGTCACACATTACAGGAAGACGACCAGTTGTTAACACAGTCACACATTACAGGAAGACGACCAGTTGTTAACACAGTCACACATTACAGGGAGAGGACCAGTGATTAACACAATCACACATTACAGGGAGAGGGCCCGTGATTAACACAGTCACACATTCCAGGGAGAGTACCTGTGGTTAACACAGTCACACATTCCAGGGAGAGTACCCGTGGTTAACACAGTCACACATTCCAGGGAGAGTACCAGTGATTAACACAGTCACACATTACAGGGAGAGGACCCGTGGTTAACACAGTCACACATTCCAGGGAGAGTACCAGTGATTAACACAGTCACACATTACAGGGAGAGGACCCGTGGTTAACACAGTCACACATTACAGGGAGAGGACCAGTGATTAACACAGTCACACATTACAGGGAGAGGACCAGTGATTAACACAGTCACACATTACAGGGAGAGGACCCGTGGTTAACACAGTCACACATTACAGGGAGAGGGCCAGTGATTAACACAGTCACACATTACAGGGAGAGGACCAGTTGTTAACACAGTCACACATCACAGGGAGAGGACCCGTGGTTAACACAGTCACACATTACAGGGAGAGGACCCGTGGTTAACACAGTCACACATTACAGGGAGAGGACCAGTGATTAACACAATCACACATTACAGGGAGAGGACCAGTGATTAACACAGTCACACATTACAGGGAGAGGACCAGTGGTTAACACAGTCACACAATACAGGGAGAGGACCAGTTGTTAACACAGTCACACATTACAGGGAGAGGACCAGTGATTAACACAGCCACACATTACAGGGAGAGGACCAGTTGTTAACACAGTCATACATTACAGGGAGAGGACCAGTGATTAACACAGTCACACATTACAGGGAGAGGACCAGTTGTTAACACAGTCACACATTACAGGGAGAGGTCCAGTGATTAACACAGTCACACATTACAGGGAGAGGACCAGTGATTAACACAGTCACACATTACAGGGAGAGGACCAGTGATTAACACAGTCACACATTACAGGGAGAGGACCAGTGATTAACACAGTCACACATTACAGGGAGAGGACCTGTGGTTAACATAGTCACAGATTACAGGGAGAGGACCCGTGGTTAACACAGTCACACATTACAGGGAGAGGACCCGTGGTTAACACAGTCACACATTCCAGGGAGAGTACCCGTGGTTAACACAGTCACAGATTACAGGGAGAGGACCAGTTGTTAACACAGTCACAGATTACAGGGAGAGGACCAGTGATTAACACAGTCACACATTACAGGGAGAGGACCAGTGGTTAACACAGTCACACATTACAGGGAGAGGACCCGTGGTTAACACAGTCACACATTACAGGGAGAGTACCAGTGATTAACACAGTCACACATTACAGGAAGAGGACCAGTGATTAACACAGTCAAACATTACAGGGAGAGGACCAGTTTTGAACACAGTCACACATTACAGGAAGACGACCAGTGGTTAACACAGTCACACATTACAGGAAGACGACCAGTTGTTAACACAGTCACACATTACAGGAAGACGACCAGTTGTTAACACAGTCACACATTACAGGGAGAGGACCAGTGATTAACACAATCACACATTACAGGGAGAGGGCCCGTGATTAACACAGTCACACATTCCAGGGAGAGTACCTGTGGTTAACACAGTCACACATTCCAGGGAGAGTACCCGTGGTTAACACAGTCACACATTCCAGGGAGAGTACCAGTGATTAACACAGTCACACATTACAGGGAGAGGACCCGTGGTTAACACAGTCACACATTCCAGGGAGAGTACCAGTGATTAACACAGTCACACATTACAGGGAGAGGACCCGTGGTTAACACAGTCACACATTACAGGGAGAGGACCAGTTGTTAACACAGTCACACATTACAGGGAGAGGACCAGTGATTAACACAGTCACACATTACAGGGAGAGGACCCGTGGTTAACACAGTCACACATTACAGGGAGAGGGCCAGTGATTAACACAGTCACACATTACAGGGAGAGGACCAGTTGTTAACACAGTCACACATCACAGGGAGAGGACCCGTGGTTAACACAGTCACACATTACAGGGAGAGGACCCGTGGTTAACACAGTCACACATTACAGGGAGAGGACCAGTGATTAACACAGTCACACATTACAGGGAGAGGACCAGTGATTAACACAGTCACACATTACAGGGAGAGGACCAGTGGTTAACACAGTCACACAATACAGGGAGAGGACCAGTTGTTAACACAGTCACACATTACAGGGAGAGGACCAGTGATTAACACAGCCACACATTACAGGGAGAGGACCAGTTGTTAACACAGTCATACATTACAGGGAGAGGACCAGTTGTTAACACAGTCACACATTACAGGGAGAGGACCAGTGATTAACACAGTCACACATTACAGGGAGAGGACCAGTGATTAACACAGTCACACATTACAGGGAGAGGACCAGTGGTTAACACAGTCACACAATACAGGGAGAGGACCAGTTGTTAACACAGTCACACATTACAGGGAGAGGACCAGTGATTAACACAGTCACACATTACAGGGAGAGGACCCTTGATTAACACAGTCACACATTACAGGGAGAGGACCAGTTGTTAACACAGTCACACATTACAGGGAGAGGACCCGTGGTTAACACAGTCACATATTATTGCCAATGTACTACTCATTAGACTCAGACTGTGTTATTGGGATCCAATTGTTTCATAGATGGGTATTTTCATCTATTTACAGTCTTCTGTCAACACAATGGGATCATGTCATCATCACCCAAAAGCCCTATCAAACAACCTATAAACTACCCATAGAAACACAATAAAACCAGAGAAACCACATTTCAAATGTAATCAAGTGATTTTCCGAGGAACACAAAGTTCAAATGAGTCTTAACCAGTCTGACCAACAGTCTGACCAACAGTCTGACCAACAGTCTGACCAACAGTCTGACCAACAGTCTGACCAACTGGTTCATGGCGCACCGCTCCGTGTGTTCCATCTCTTTACAGCAGGAGTGTGAGAGTGTGTTCAGTCAATGAAACATGATGACAACTAGCCAGAACATCCAATTAGCCTTCTCAAGAAATAAAAGCTGAAATCAAAGCACTATAAGCACTTTCATGTATTCATAACAGTCCCTAGTAAAGAGACGGGACCAGACAAACTAGCAGAATGAAACCAGGTGTCGAAGTCACACAATCAGAGCCTGCTAGAGTAGTAGACTCTAGACTGAAGAATAAAGGCAGGATAATAATAATAATAATGACATCATAATAAAAAAGGTTTAATAATAATGAATAGAGTGCATTAAACAACAAGTAAAATGACTGATCTAAGGCTGTGTTTATCTCACCAGTCTCTGCACCTCCTGTTCTCTGAGCCTCTCGTCTCTCTGGTGCTTGTGGTAGTCTGTAAGCTCCTCCTTCCCATTCAGAGAGCTGATGCTGCCTCTTCTTGATCTCAGCCCCAGCCCACCCTTCCCAAAGGACTGCCTCCTCTCCCCCAAGCCCAGGTCCAGGCAGGGTGAGGAGCCCCGCAGGCCCCCATGCTCCAGTTCACAGCCCAGCGAGGCCAGAGAGGCCAGGCTGGCCCTGCGGGGAGTACCCGGTACGCTGGCTGTTGCTAGCACTGTTACGTCTGGCGGCCGCTCCAGAGGAGACAGGCTGCGCCTCGTTTTGGAGGACAGGGACACAGAACCCTTCTCCCCTCTGTGGGAGCCCATGGAGCGGCGTGGGGGCAGAGACAGGGCTGTGGAGTCTGCCGACCGGTGGAGGCGGGGTAGAGAGCGGCTGTGGGTAGAGCCCAGGCCGTTGAGTGACCCTGTAGAGTACTTCCTCTGACGTGGCGCAGGGTCCATACCATTGTCCCCGTTCCGGCCCTGGGCATAGAACCTGCGACCTAGGCGAGGGCTGGAGGGCATGCTGGCCGCCCCACTGTGGCCCTGAGGAGGACTGTGTGCAGGCTCCCCATAGGAAGAGGAACCATTCCACATGGATAGGAGAGAACTGGCTACATTTGGGCAATGCCTGTCAGAGGAGCTAGAGAGGAGCAGGCTGTCCTGTGATTGGTGGCGTGAGCGGGTGTATGGCGGTTTGGGGCTGAGAGGACGCTCACCCTGGCGAGGGGAGGGGGGCATGCTACTACTGGTCATGTAGGGGAGGCCTCTGGAGGAGGGGGGGCGCTCGGCACTCCTGGGGGGCGTGGGGGACAGGGGGCTGGGAGGGGGCAGGCTGAGGTAGGTACGGGTAGATTCTGCGCTGGCCCTCAGGCTAGCCTCTAGAGCACTCTTCCGGCGTTGCAGAGTCTCCATCAGGTCCTGCAGCTCCGCCTTCGATCGGGAGCCTCTCATCATGGTGCCACCCACTGAGACGCCATTGCTGTGCTCAGTCTTTACACAGTCTGTGGAAACATCAGATGCATAGAAACCAAACTCTCATTAATGTGTATATATGATCCTGTCTTGGAGCACAGTAAAAACACACCCTATACTCAAGCCTAACGCCTATAAGCTGAGAGAGACTGAGGCAACCAGCATGAGTGGGATCTAATAACCAAACAGTGATCAGACCCTGTAGTATGCTGACTAAGGAGGGAGAAACCAGCGAAGAACGTCCTTCAGACGGTTCTGGGCCCAAAACAAACATAGTCTGTGGGTAAGGAAAGCTTCTTCTAAAAATGGAAGAATGCTGGCGGAGTGAGACGGGCCGGAATGCCTTTGTACTTTCTGGCAATGAGGGAGAGCCTGGACCCTGAGGAATCACCTCTGTCAGCACGCCCCTTCCTCCCACCGACCCGGCACCCGCGGCCCAGTATGCAGTGCAGGGTTTCTGCTCTAAGACCACCTGGGCTGGCTGACCTCAGGCTCTGTTTATCTGTGCTGACATGCTGTCATTTGTTCTCTCAGTGGATAAACTCACACCGGACAGGGGAGAATGGGGTGGACTTCCATTTATTTATACCTTACATGGGCAGTTTGACCCAAGGTCTTTGGCTGTGTACATAATCGCTTAGCTGAAGAGTATAACCGTCAGACTTGAGTAAAGCAGAGTAGAGTCAAGCAGAGCTAGAGCATGACCCTTGCCCCCAGCAGACAAAGATACAGATAGAGAGATAGAGAGAGAACAAATACATTCTGAACTCTGAGAACCACTTCCTTACCACACAGCCATCACAGTAACACCTTGGTACTTCTGGAGGTTCCTCATGCAGGGGAAAATGGATAAACAGGGGAGAATAGCAGTAGGATTGGGAAATGTAGAGAAATGGCGGTAAGAGTGTAGTCTTCAGGGTTGTGCGAGAGAGAGAGATCGGTCCCTACCTGAGCTGTAGCCCATAGTGGCGACAGGACTCTTCTGGGGCTGCATGCTCTTCATACGTCTGGCCTCCTCAGGGTGGTTAAAGCGGAAGAAGTAGGATTTACCCAGACAGAGTGTGAATCCTGGATAAACAACAGTCAGAACTGACTCTCTCACAAATACACACACATTCAACAGAGCGCTTTGTAGAGTATTTTGAACACAGCCATACACACACACACACACACACACACACACACACAACAGAATGTTTCTACCTTGGAGTAAAGGGCTTTACTGAGTTTTCTCCAATTACATCGACGTCCAAGTAAAACACATTGTTTAATGCAGAGGACAGTAGTGTAAGACATTGTCACGATGCCTCAGTCCAGGCAGCATATGGAGCACATTACAGATACCCTCTGTTCTCTAAACCATACTGTCTGGAGCCGAGGAGCTAAATGAGGAAACCTTACAGAGTAGGAAAACAGATCCTAGGAAAAGAATTCAGCCTCCAATATTAATGGTATCTGAGATGGAAACAAAGTTCTCCTCACTTTTGTGGACAAATAATTGACGACTGAGAAGGCAGCTCTGTGTCCCTGAATCAATATTCCATTTCTCTTTTATCTATGTAATTGAGCCGGGCTGTCTTCTACACTGAGACACTGTGATGATTTCAGCAATATTTACTCTCTGAGACTGGGGCTATGACAGAGATGTACAACTCCCTCCCCCCAAACACACGCACGCACGCACACACACACACACACAGTTCAGGGCCGGAGTCTTCTGGGTCTGATAATCCAAGGTTTCCTGCTCCGCCAGGCTGATGGTTCTTCAGGAAGTGGGGTATCCTTTTACACAGTCAGATACATACAATCCATCAGCATTAGTTAATTCACCCTGCTCTGGCCACCTGAAACAGCTTTCCCTCATATGAGAAGTGTGTGTGGGGGGGGGGGGGGGTTAAAGCATCACACAGACAGCAGGGCAGCAAGGCAGAGCAAATACCAGACAGAGGATTTTTTGTTATAGACACCATTGGGGAAACCCAATTCACAGAGTCCTCCTACACATTTGGGTTCTACTCAATGTGTGTGTGTGTGTGTGTGTGTTATATGACTAGCCTTCCACTGGAACTACGTTACTTTGTGAAATTATATAGTAGGCTGTATATTACTAACTGATTAGACCTGTAATGAGTTGTTCTAATAAAACATTTTAGCAACAACTTAATCCTCTATTAATAATATGTCTACCACAGAGAATGGTGGTGTGGTACCTCAGATAATCAAACACCCAGGGCTCAGGGAATCCCCCTCTCACAGCCCCTTCTGAGAATAGTAGCCTATCCCTTTTTGTCTAATTAAGTAACCACATAATGACCGCTAATGACATGGTTATTTTGGAGCAAAGATGTAAGAATTACGGACCAATGCGCAGGCCGCTCGACTTCTGATTAGGGACCAACAATGCATGTACAGCTCGACTTCTGATTCGGGACCAATGCACAGGCCGCTCGACTTCTGATTAGGGACCAATGCGCAGGCCGCTCGACCTCTTCTTGCATCTATGCTACTTCCCAATCACATAAAAAAACAAGAGTGATAAATTTACATAATTCTTATAAATAAGTAGGACTATTGCTATTATTGTTTATTTTTCCCCAAGGAGTACCAACTCACTTCGGGAAAACGTGCAATGATTACCAAACCACTTCGGGGAAAACTTGCAAGGCGTATCAAACCACTTCGGTGAAAACTTGCAAGGAGTATCAAACCACTTCGGTGAAAACTTGCAAGGAGTATCAAACCACTTCGGTGAAAACTTGCAAGGAGTATCAAACCACTTCGGTGAAAACTTGCAATGATTACCAAACCACTTCGGGGAAAACTTGCAAGGAGTATCAAACCACTTCGGTGAAAACTTGCAAGGAGTATCAAACCACTTCGGTGAAAACTTGCAATGATTACCAAACCACTTCGGGGAAAACTTGCAAGGAGTATCAAACCACTTCGGGGAAAACTTGCAAGGAGTATCAAACCACTTCGGGGAAAACTTGCAAGGAGTATCAAACCACTTCGGGGAAAACTTGCAAGGAGTATCAAACCACTTCGGGGAAAACTTGCAGGGAGAATCAAACCACTTCGGGGAAAACTTGCAAGGAGTACCAAACCATTTCGGGGAAAACTTGCAAGGAGAATCAAACCACTTCGGGGAAAACTTGCAGGGAGAATCAAACCACTTCGGGGAAAACTTGCAAGGAGTACCAAACCACTTCGGGGAAAACTTGCAAGGAGAATCAAACCACTTCGGGGAAAACTTGCAGGGAGAATCAAACCACTTCGGGGAAAACTTGCAAGGAGAATCAAACCACTTCGGGGAAAACTTGCAAGGAGTACCAAACCACTTCGGGGAAAACTTGCAAGGAGAATCAAACCACTTCGGGGAAACGGTGCAACCATTTGAAAATGATTAAGAAAAGCGCACTCTTGGCAATACAGCTATATATATATATTTTTTTTTAATGAACCTTTGTTAATTAAATAAAGGCAAGTCAGTTAAGAACGAATTCTGATTTACAATGACGGCCTACCCCTGACGTCACAGGGCCAATTGTGCGCAACCTTATGGGACTCCAAATCACGGCCGGATTATGATACAGCCTGGAATCGAACCAGTGACGCCTCTAACACTGAGATGCAGTGCCTTAGACCGCTACGCCACTCACGAGACCCTTTAAACCCGCTAAAGTTTAAACAGTCCCCTAAAAGGTGTGCGGCATATCCTACTACTGAGTCCATACAAAAATGCACTTCGAGTATTTCAATGGCTTTAAAATAAAATAAGAACATTTACTATTTTGCGCGCAACTCTTTAACAAACTGGACATAACCAAATAAAACCATGTATAGCCTACAATTGAACAATAAATCCAAACTGGAGTTCGCGAAAGATTACTGACTGGTTAAAAAAAAGTTATTATCCTGCAAGATGAGGAGGGAGAATGGTGAAACAGATACGCATGTTCTCTGGAGCAACTTTTGAAAACGTCTGAGATGTTTTTGTTTCGAGGACGACAACTAACCTTTGTGTGCTGTCCCATTCAAACTGTTGAGCGTTGGTGATGGACGGAACTCCTCTGCCTTGGATTAGCATGACAAAGGGACAGAGGCGCTTCCCTCTGCTACCTTGACGAGTCCTCAGACACTCCTCCCCATTCTCAGACGGAGCCCCAAACCCGGGATTGCGCAAATCTGGTTGGCTGATTTGGGTGGTCGCAGACGCGCCAAATTGGGGAGAGGAGGGGGCTTTGGTGGGACGGGGGTGATGGGGTCGGGTGACGTTTGATGCTGCAACCCCAACCCTAAGGAACAGTTACATTTTTTTTTTAAATGTAACCTTTTTTAACTAGGCAGTACGAGTTTACAATCGTGGATATCGATTTTGGATATCATAATTTATTTAATCTAGCCTAATAAATGGCATGCTTTCCCATGATGTCGTGACATGTTTTATCCGACATGGAGGACTACTTTACTCGCATAAAAGGGTTGGATGTAACCTGGTTAATGTAAAGCCATTTTGAGAATGCTGGAATTTTTGAATTAGCCTAATTAGATTAAAACATCGTGTCTGGTTGTGTTTATGCCATATATATATAAAATGTAATACCTTTTAAAAGTTAAATGACAAATATTTAGGCTGTATTGAAGCGTTAGGTTGTAGGTGCGAGAGGAATAGCCGCTCGGATTTGGAGAGGCAGAGTGCGCTTTAAAACCTTCCTGAATAACTGTGCCTGTCAGGTGCCCACGTGGCCACAATATTATTGGACGACTTGGGAGAATGATGATCTGCAACAGACAGCACATCTCAGTATCAACCTTAAAAAAAACAGCCAGACGGTGTCTTTCTAGACCTTATAAACTGTCGAGAGTAGACCCGCAACTGATCTAAATGCAGAGTATAATTTTTTACTCACTTGAAAACAATAATGCAATTATTAACATGACCTGTATGAATTGTGAAGCCTTTCTGTTATGTATGTTTTTATTATTACAAATACTTCAAAATTAACAAAAAGTGACGTTAGCTGATTAAGATTATATCAAAGAACACAATGTAAAATATCTCCTAAACCTGCGTTTGCCACAGACGATACAAAAACCCTACAAAACGCCATTAATTTCCCCCATAAGCTTTGTACAATGAACCATAGTGGAGTTCGTGCCTACAAAAAAGACTCCATTACTATTTACCTCTATTGACACTATGAATGGTGGATAGAGGACAGGACAGACAGACTGGTAGACTATACTGACTTGTGGTATAGTAAAAGTTAGCAGGGAAAAGCATAGTTCATAAGGGAAATACCAAAACACCTTGATATAGGGGAAGTGCCAGCAAGCAGATGAGGCAATTTGGCTAGGATGGAAGAAATTATATAGTACAACCTTCACTATCACGAATGTAAACCAGGGAAAAATTGCACTACCCTGTCTTGTGCCCAATAAAAAAAACACACAACCCTCCCCAAAGCAAAACATATTTTTTTGATACAACCCCTCCCCTATTTTGGACCCCCACCCCCCCTTTCCCACAGTACATTTAGAACTGTCCCTAATCGACCCAAGCTGAGAAAGCAGTCCAAAGAGCAATGTCTAAAACAAAATCATCAGCACGTTATGCACATCACTCAAGTCTCTAATCAGTGCTTTTCCTTGTTTCTTTCACACCTAAATAATGTAGACCACTGTGTGTTTTCCCTTAGGGCATTACAAACGACAGAAACCAGGTAGAGCTACTACAATGGTCCTGGTAACACTACAAACACTAATACATATGGCTGACATTATAATAATATAATAATAATTAGAATATAACTCATATTACAAAGAAGAAGTGACAGTGACTGATGAACTAACAAATTCACGACTGTCATCGCTCAGAGTGTGGACCGTGGGATAGTGTGTATGTACGGTCTGTGTGTTTGGGGTGTATTTGTACAAGTGAAAGTTAGGCAGTGGAAGGCAGGGGCCTCGCCCACTGCTGAAACCCTTCAGGCTCTGCTCTCCATCACACTCACAACTGCTGTTACATCATGGGGAGGGGCTGCTGATTATTTCCAGATGCTGCTCTTTAGTCCTTGTTGAAAATCTCTCTCAACACACACACACACACACACACACACACACACACACACACACACACACACACACACACACACACACACACACACACACACACACAGTATTAAACACACCAAACAATTTTCTCTCTTACACGCCAATGATGCAGAGATGATGAGTGGTGATCAAGTCGATGTGTAATGTTATTTTGTACATTGCGTGTGAAGGAGGGGAGTGAATACCAGACACGTACTGTACCATGTTTAATATCTTTGCTGAGAAGCATCTGTGTGTTTGTGTGTCTACGAACCTCGAGCACAGAAACTCTAACGACTACTACTCCTTCTACTGTAAACACTACATATATGGATGTATTCTTTGGACTCTGACATTGCTCGTCCTAATATTTTTATATTTCTTAATTCCTGTCTGGTGGTGGTTAACTGGTGCAGTGAATCAGGCGCAGGAGAGCAGCAATGAGCGTACAAGGTATTTAATTCCACGACAGCACCAGTATACAGACAATACTCAAGTGCGGAGAAATACCGGTCACTCGAAAATAACGGGCGTAAATACATAACCCGGCAAACATAACTAGCCGACAAGTACCGCCATGAACAATCAATAAACACGCACACTAACATGTGGGAAACAGAGGGTTAAATAATGAACACGTAATTTGGGAATAGAAACCAGGTTTGTAGAAAACAAAGACAAAACAAATGGAAAATGAAAAGTGGATCGGCGATGGCTAAAAGACCGGTGACGTCGACCGCACAGAGTTACAGCATATGTGAAGTCTCACCCCACTAAGCACCTCACCCAATCTCAATAGGGCAGGCCTACTGTATGTCAACAGCATGGCCTGATGGGTAACTGACCGGCGACAAGAAATCATTAATTCTCACAGTTTGTTGTCCTAACACTACAGGAGATTACATCCTTAGACAAGACCAGAGGAGTTGAAAATATTTTCTACTTCACCTAAATCTGATACTGGTATCCATCTGTATGTTTGCATATGAACCATTTCATACGTTTAATATGTTGATGACAAGTGTGTGTGTGGGTATGCATGCATGTGCATATGTGAGTATGTGCATTACTTTGCGGTATTACCTTGTGTCAGCAATGTTGGCTTTGAGACATGGACTCCATCAAGTGAGCACAGGTTTCCGGAAGGGTGAAGGGTGATGACTCCTCCTCTATTTATAATACGACAATGCTCTGCCTCTATACCCAAGCCCTCAATAGTGATGTCTTGAGGTACGGACGCATCCTCTCGGCCAATTCGGGTCACACCTGAAACACAGAAAAGTCTCGTCATTGAAAGCTACTGTCTCTGTAGCACATAGCACCCCATATGAAACATCAACACACGGCAGGTAGCCTAGCGGTTAAGAGCGTTGGGCCAGTAACCAAAAGGTCACTGGTTGAAATCCCAGAGCCGGCAAGGTGGAAAAATCTGCTGTAGAGGGGTTGGGTTAAATGCACATTTTGGTTGAATGCGTTCAGTTGTGCAACTGACTAAGTAACGCCTTTCCCCTTTCTTTCATGCATACAGTAGTGCTGGTCATAACCCCTCTACATTTAACACTGGTTTATTTAAAAGGCATGTGACTATGCACTGATATTATGGCATTCACACAGCATTGCTAGGTCAAATCATCCTGGGTTTTAGCAGCCAAGAGACACACTCACACCAGAGTACTTGCAGTTCAGTGCTTCCCTTCTGGGAAGTACAGGAAGACTACAGAACTGTGTTTGTGTACTCTAGATATCAACTGGACTTTATTTACATAAATGCATCTAGGTTATTTATTTGTGTGTGCATGTGTGTGTGTGTGTGTGTGTGTGTGTGTGTGTGTGTGTGTGTGTGTGTGTGTGTGTGTAGTGTGCATACCTTCATTTAGGGGCATAAGTGTAATGGCAACACTGAGCCGGCCACTGCCCAGGCCAACCAGGTGAGGTGTGGTCGTCTGTACCTTCAGGCTTCCTCCAGTCTCTATCAGGTTGATTGGTGGCCTCTGTGGGGAAAGAGAGAGTGAGGTAGGGTCCTGGAGTAGTGCTGTGAGCTTTAACAAAATAGAGAGTGTGTGTGTGTCACAGGAGGTTGGTGGCACCTTATTGGGGAGGACGGGTTCGTGGTAATGGCTGGAGTGGAATAGATGGAAGGGTATCAAATACATCAAACACATGGTTTCCGTGTGTTTGATGCCATTCCATTTGCTCAGTTCCAGCCATTATTATGAGCCGTCCTCCTCTTAGCAGCCTCCACTGGTGTGTGTGTGTGTGTGTGTGTGTGTACTCACCATGGATGTAGCTAGAACTTGCTGATCAGATTCTGCCTGGGACTGGCTCTCTGTACAGCTGCTTGTGTCTGAGTCCTATAAACCAACAGAACGATGTAAGCCCAAGAGTAGACCCAGACACACACACACACACACACACACACTCTCACACACACACACACACACACACACACACACACACACACACACACACACACACACACACACACACACACACACACACACACACACACACACACACACACACACACACACACACACACACACTAACAACTCTCTGAGAACAGATGGATGTCATAGGAAGTTCCAGAGGGAGATGACCTTACATCAGGAGGGAGAATGTGGTGGGGAAAAGGAATGGGAGTGGTTTAGGAGAGAAAATTAGGAACAGATTCAGGGGATTTTGAGAGAGGGGGAGCGAGACAGAAACTACAGAAAGAGAAAGTGAGAGAATTGTTGAAAAGATTGAATCTAAATAGAATAGAGAAACAGAGAGTCAGTAAAAGTAGAAAAAAAACAAGCAACCTCGAAAATTGAGGAGTGAGGACAAGTTATTAAACTCAGACTGACAAATCACAACAATCCAGTGGAAATTGATTAGAGCTGAAAGTAATGTGAAGTGATAATCCCTCTGCTCCAGTCTCCTGCTAGTTTCTAGGTATGTCCTTGTGCCCCAGGAGTTGTGAAAACTCATGCATTTCCTCTCATTGAAAGCTCACATCCTGTATGAGGTCACTGGTAATACCATCATATTATTTCCTAACTTCAGGGGCAGTTGGGACTTGGGCATTTCCACAGTAACAGAGCGATGTCGAGACTCATATATTTTTTTAAACACATTTACTTGAAGAACAGTGCAGCACAAACAGCACAAACGTCATCCCGTTACCAAACTTACTTTTTAATGTTCTGTGGAAATTGTTAAAAGTAATCCTTGTGTAATCCTACTCTGAGTTGTATGGTTTGATTACTTTGCAACCATTGGTTTTTGTTTGGCATTAATTTTAAAGTGAGTCTCAGCATTACCCTGTTAAAAACCCATCTAAGCAGAAACAGATTGTGTGTTCACTTAGCTGTGTTATTGCATGTCAAAACACCCATGCTGTGTTTAGGCTCTGGGAACCAGGTCATGGTTCAGAGTGAATCTTAATAGTGGGCTATCGTCTGAAAGTCCATCATGAGCTCACGAGGGGAATGACACAACAGGGCAAACGGTCACTATATATCACTATATCTACCACCATTTCCCTTCAAGAGTTCAAGAGTCAGCTCCTGATCTATATAGTATTAATCAATTGATAAAACGTTACATCCTCCACATGTATTCAAAGTCATTCCTGTCCTAATGACCATGGACATAGAGTTGTGTTTACAGTGTAAACACCATCAGAGTGTTGTGTCTCACATCTCTCCTCCAATGGAATCCTAGTAACAGCTCTCATCCGGGGCCAGATCATAAAATGTAAAGGAATTTGGGTTTTTGATAGATTTGTATCTGCTGCTGCAAGTCACATTATTCAGAGGATAATAATGTAGCCATTGTTACCCGCAGTGTTCAGGATTACAACGTCTGTAGCCTACTATCAGAGACTGTTTAAAAATGAGAAAATAACTAAGTGTAGGAAGCAATTTTCTTTTAAATCAGTTAGAGCTTCAAGCTAGTCAGACCACTTGTAAAATTGTAGGAAAAAAACGTACCATTGTTGAAGTCGAACTGCAAGCTTCAGTTATAACTCCCGAAATGGACATTAATGGCAAATTAATCTAATTACGAGGAGGGCATCTCTTTACAGTGCGAGACACTGTTCGTTGGGGGGGGGTTCTTCGGTGCCATTAAGGTCTCGACTCTCGACAGAATATTCACAAGTCCAAAAGAAGACTGTAGCATTATTGGTGGAATGAAACTTGCGGATTGTCATCTCTTCTGGACGGAAGGATACATATTTTTGTAAACAGGAAACCCCCCCCTAAAGACCCTGAGGGGAGGGTAGTGAGTTTTTTTCCCTGGTTTACATTCACTCTTCTGCTCATATTTTCCCTATAAACAATGGCTTGATTTACTTTGATATTACCCTAATAAAGTTTATAAACATTTGTGAAGGTTTGGTATGGTGTGGCTATTATTAAGCTTTAGCTACAGCAGGCCAGTGATATAAAGGCAGTGCACCCCAGCACTGCAACTGACTATGACAGTTGGCCTTGAGGTGAGGAGGACTGCTTCAGGCCTACCAGAGTTACTCCTATAATCTAACAATATACTGCTTTTCTTAATACAAAATATTTGGATCGAAAACGTATGAATTACCCTCCTTCTGTACGTCTATATCTGCATAGCAGACGAAGCGGGACGGTTGAGCTAACATGCGCTAATGGGATTAGCATGAGGTTGTACGTACAATAACATTTCCCAGGACATAGACACATCTGATATGGGCAGAAAGCTTAAATTCTTGCTAATCTAACTGCACTGTCCAGTTTACAGTAGCTATTACAGTGAAAGAATAGGATGCTATTGTTTGAGGAGAGTGCAGTTATGAACTTGAAAATTGGGCAGACTTGAACATTTTGAACAGAAATGCAATAGTTCATTGGATCAGTCTAAAACTTTGCACATACAATGCTGTCATCTAGTGGCCAAAACCTAAATTGTGCCTAGATTCCTAAGTCATATATTGGCCTTTCTCTTGCATTTCAAAGATGATGGAACAAAAATGTTTTTTGAAAACGCATGTTTTTTTCTTTGTATTATCTTTTACCAGATCTAATGTGTTATATTCTCCTACATTCATTTCACATTTCCACAGACTTCAAAGTGTTTCCTTTCAAATGGTATCAGTAATATGCATATCCTTGCTTCAGGTCCTGAGCTACAGGCAGTTAGATTTGGGTACATTTTAAAAAGGGTCAGTATGTGTGTTTCCCACCATGAACCATGGAGGAGAAGGTGTGACAGTGTGGGGGTGCTTTGCTGGTGACACTGTCAGTGATTTATTTATAATTCTCACTTCACCAGCATGGCTACCACAGGATTCTGCAGCGATACGCCATCCCATCTGGTTTGTGCTTCGTAGGACTATCACTTGTTTTTCAACAGGACAATGACACCTCCAGGCTGTGTAAGGGTTATTTGACCAAGAAGGAGAATGATGGAGTGCTGCATCAGATGACCTGGCCTTCACAATCACTCAACCTCAAACCAATTGAGATGGTTTGGGATAGGTTGGACAGCAGAGAGGAGGAAAAGCATCCAGCAAGTACTCAGCATATGTGGGAACTCTTTCAAGACTGTTGGAAAAGCATTTCAAGTGAAGCTGGTTGAGAGAATGCCAAGAGTGTGCAAAGCTGTCATCAAGGCAAAGGGTGGCTACTTTGAAGAATCTACAATCTAAAATTAACACTTTTCTGGTTACTACATGAATCCATGTGTTATTTCATAGTTGTGATGTCTTCACTATTATTTTACAATGTAGAAAATTTTAAAAATAATGAAACACCTATGAATGAGTAGGTGTGTCAAATTTTTGACTGGTACTGCATGTACAAAAATATATGGGCATATTACAAACTTGTTCATTTGAAAGTGTTCAAAATCCACTAAAATCATCCAAAATCCACAATCAATACAGCTAAAAATAATGGGATGTCAAAACAAGTTGACATTGAGTTTTAAGAAAGTGTGCTTTATCAATTTAACTAATTTTGATAACCGTTATTTTGGACAAAATCAAGACGTCAATATTTTTGTAGTGCTTTTTGTATAATAAAAACAAATTACAGCTCAATTCGAGCAAATTCTGAATTTGCGATTAATCGGGATTAGTCACAGCAAATCCTGCGATTAACTCAATATTTTTTTTAATAGTTTGACAGCCCTAATTTCTACATATATTCCTATGTGATCCAAGATGGTATAGCAGTCGTACGTCTTTGTCTTGTTGTGTCTTGTATATATATATATATATTTTTTTCCCAACATACTCTCCTGCAACCCGCCTCACCCAATGTGGTATGGATCTGCAATGTTCTATACTTTAGAACCGGAACCCCCAACAGAAGCTAGCCAGCTAACTAGCTACTAGCTAGTAGTCAGCTAGCCACTGCTAGCTGTCATCAGTTAACCATAGGCCGGTCAACTCCTGCCAGTCTGCACAGCGCGACTCAACCCAGAGCATATCAGACTGCTTTTTCTCCACCAAATCTCCAGATTTAGAGAATCTCCAGATTCCTACCGCAAGCTTCGAACCTTTTCAGCTGGATCATCGCAGCTATCTAGCTGCTATCCGAGTGGCTACTCCTGGCTAAAGTCTATGTCACGAAGCAAGCACCAGTTAGCCTGGAGCTAGCCTAGTGCTAGAGCCATCTCCTACAACACCTATTTTGCCATTTCGCCTGGACCCCTTTACCTGCCTACACGGAGCCCTGCCGATCCATCAAGACTGGTCTGCCGACATAACAGTCCGAGGGGGCTACAACAGACTCTTCCGTCGCGATGTCCCCCTAAGGCCCTTCTGCTAGCCTGCTATCCCCGGCCCGCTAGCTGTCTGAATCGCCGTGTCTCCAGCCCACCTAGCTACTCACTGGACCCTATGATCACTCTGCTACGCATGCCTCTCCCTAGTGTCAATATGCCTTGTCCATTGCTGTTTTGGTTAGTGATTATTGTCTTATTTCACTGTAGAGCCTCCAGCCCTGCTCAATATGCCTTAGCTAGCCCTTTTGTTCCACCTCCCACAAATGTGGTGACCTCACCTGGTTTAAATGGTGTCTCTAGAGACAAAACCTCTCTCATCGTCACTCAATGCCTAGGTTTACCTCCACTGTATTCACATCCGACCATACCATTGTCTCTACATCATGCCTTGAATCTATTCTTCCAGGCCCAGAAACCTGCTCATTTTACTCTCTGTTCCGAAAGCACTAGACAACAAGTTCTTATAGCCTTTAGCCGTACCCTTATCCTACTCCTCTTCTGTTCCTCTGGTGATGTAGAGGTTAATCCAGGCCATGCACCCAGGACCTAGGATCAAGAGAGACGCTCAAGTGTTTTAGTACTATATCTCTTGACACAATGATGAAAATAATCATGACCTCTAAAACTTCAAGCTGCATACTGGACCCTATTCCAACTAAACTACTGAAAGAGCTGCTTCTTGTGCTTGGCCCTCCTATGTTGAACATAATAAACGGCTCTCTATCCACCGGATGTGTACCAAACTGCCTATATCGAATCTTCCATTCCTCTCAAACATTTTAGAAAAGGCTGTTGCGCAGCAACTCACTGCCTTCCTGAAGACAAACAATGTATATGAAATGCTTCAGTCTGGTTTTAGACCCCATCATAGCACTGAGACGGCACTTGTGAAGGTGGTAAATGACATTTTAATGGCATCGGACCGAGGCTCTGCATCTGTCCTCGTGCTCCTAGACCTTCGTGCTGCTTTTGATACCATCGATCACCACATTCTTTTGGAGAGATTGGAAACCCAAATTGGTCTACACGGACAAGTTCTGGCCTGGTTTAGATCTTATCTGTCGGAAAGATATCAGTTTGTCTCTGTGAATGGTTTGTCCTCTGACAAATCATCTGTACATTTCGGTGTTCCTCAAGGTTCCGTTTTAGGACCACTATTGTTTTCACTATATATTTTACCTCTAACTTTCACTGCTATGCGGATGACACACAGCTGTACATTTCAATGAAACATGGTGAAGCCCCAAAATTGCCCTTGCTAGAAGCATGTGTTTCAGACATAAGGAAGTGGATGGCTGCAAACGTTCTACTTTTAAACTCGGACAAAACAGAGATGCTTGTTCTAGGTCCCAAGATACAAAGAGATCTTCTGTTGAATCTGACAATTAATCTTAATGGTTGTACAGTCGTCTCAAATAAAACTGTGAAGGACCTCGGCGTTACTCTGGACCCTGATCTCTCTTTTGAAGGACATATCAAGACCATTTCAAAGACAGCTTTTTTCCATCTATGTAACATTGCAAAAATCAGAAACTTTCTGTCCAAAAATGATGCAGAAAAATTAATCCATGCTTTTGTCACTTCTAGGTTAGACTACTGCAATGCTCTACTTTCTGGCTACCCGGATAAAGCACTAAATAAACTTCAGTTAGTGCTAAATACGGCTGCTAGAATCCTGACTAGAACCAAAAAATGTGATCATATTACTCCAGTGCTAGCCTCCCTACACTGGCTTCCTGTCAAAGCAAGGGCTGATTTCAAGGTTTTACTGCTAACCTACAAAGCATTACATGGGCTTGCTCCTACCTATCTCTCTGATTTGGTCCTGCCGTACATACCTACACGTACGCTACGGTCACAAGACGCAGGCCTCCTAATTGTCCCTAGAATTTCTAAGCAAACAGCTGGAGGCAGGGCTTTCTCCTATGGAGCTCCATTTTTATGGAACGGTCTGCCTACCCATGTCAGAGACGCAAACTCGGTCTCAACCTTTAAGTCCTTACTGAAGACTCATCTCTTCAGTGGGTCATATGATTGAGTGTAGTCTGGCCCAGGAGTGGGAAGGTGAACGGAAAGGCTCTGCCCTTGCTGTCTCTGCCTGGCAGGTTCCCCTCTTTCCACTGGGATTCTCTGCCTCTAACCCTATTACAGGGGCTGAGTCACTGGCTTACTGGGGCTCTCTCATGCCGTCCCTGGAAGGGGTGCGTCACCTGAGTGGGTTGATTCACTGATGTGGTCATCCTGTCTGGGTTGGCGCCCCCCCTTGGGTTGTGCCATGGCGGAGATCTTTGTGGGCTATACTCAGCCTTGTCTCAGGATGGTAAGTTGGTGGTTGAAGATATCCCTCTAGTGGTGTGGGGTCTGTGCTTTGGCAAAGTGGGTGGGGTTATATCCTTCCTGTTTGGCCCTGTCCGGGGGTGTCCTCGGATGGGGCCACAGTGTCTCCTGACCCCTCCTGTCTCAGCCTCCAGTATTTATGCTGCAGTAGTTTATGTGTCGGGGGGCTAGGGTCAGTTTGTTATATCTGGAGTACTTCTCTTGTCCTATTCGGTGTCCTGTGTGAATCTAAGTGTGCGTTCTCTAATTCTCTCCTTCTCTCTTTCTTCCTCTCTCTCGGAGGACCTGAGCCCTAGGACCATGCCCCAGGACTACCTGACATGATGACTCCTTGCTGTCCCCAGTCCACCTGGCCGTGCTGCTGCTCCAGTTTCAACTGTTCTGCCTTACTATTATTGGACCATGCTGGTCATTTATGAACATTTGAACATCTTGGCCATGTTCTGTTATAATCTCCACCCGGCACAGCCAGAAGAGGACTGGCCACCCCTCATAGCCTGGTTCCTCTCTAGGTTTCTTCCTAGGGAGTTTTCCCCTAGCCACCGTGCTTCTACACCTGCACTGCTTGCTGTTTGGGGTTTTAGGCTGGGTTTCTGTACAGCACTTTGAGATATCAACTGATCTAAGAAGGGCTATTTAAATACATTTTATTTTGATTTGTTTTGATGATTGAGGAGTACACCACATCAGTCACTGGCTTTATCGAGATATGTGCATCGAGGACGTTGTCCCCACAGTAACTGTAACCCAAAAGCATATAAGAAATCCAACTATTCCCTCCAACGAACCATTATACACGCAAAATGTCAATACAGGACTAAGATCGAATCGTACTACACCGGCTCCGACGCTAGTCGGATGTAGCAGGGCTTGCAAACTATTCCAGACTACAAAGCAAAGCACAGCCGAGAGCTGCCCAGCGACACGAGCCTACCAGACAAGCTAAATAACTTCTCTGCTCGCTTCGAGGCAAGTAACACTGAAACATGCATGAGAGCATCAGCTGTTCCGGATGACTGTGTGATCATGCTCTCCACAGCCGATGTGAGTAAGACCTTTAGACAGGTCAACTTTCACAAGGCCGCTGGGCCTTACGGATTACCAGGACGTGTACTCTGAGCATGTGCTTACCAACTGGCAAGTATCTTCGCTGACATTTTCAACCTCTCCCTATCTGAGTCTGTAATACCAATACTATGGTGGTCAAGCAGACCACCATAGTCCCTGTGCCAAAGAAAACTAAGGTAACCTGCCTAAATGACTACAGACCCGTAGCAGTCACGTCTGTAGCCATGAAATGCTTTGAAAGGCTGGTCATGGCTCACATCAACACCATTATCCCTGAAACCCAAGACCCACTCCAATTTGCATACCGCACCAACAGATCCACAGATGATGCAATCTCTATTGCACTCCACACTGCCCTTTCCCACCTGGACAAAAGGAGCACCTATATGAGAATGCCATTAATTGACTACAGCTCAGCATTCAACACCATAGTGCCCTCAAAGCTCATTACTAAGCTAAGGACCCTGAGACTAAACACCTCCCTCTGCAACCTGATCCTGGACTTCCTGACAGGCCGCCCCCATGTGGTAAGGGTAGGTAAAAACACATCCGCCATGCTGATCCTCAACACGGGAGCCCCTCAAGGGTGCGTGCTCAGTCCCCTCCTGTACTCCCTGTTCATTCATGACTGCATGGCTGTGCACAACTCAAACACCATTATTAAGTTTGCTGATGACACAACAGTGGTAGGCCTGATCACCAACAATGATGAGACAGCCTATAGGGAGGAGGTCAGAGACCTGATCATGTGGTGCAAGGACAACAACCTCTCCCTCAATGTGATCAAGACAAAGGAGTTGATTGTGGACTACAGGAAAAGAAGGACCGAGCACGCCCCCATTCTCATAGACGGGGCTGTAGTGGAGCAGATTGAGAGCTTCAAGTTCCTTGGTGTCCCATCACCAACAAACTAACATGGTCCAAGCACACCAAGACAGTCGTGAAGAGGGCACGACAAAACCTATCCCCCTCAGGAGACTGAAAAGATTTGGCCTTGGTCCCCAGATCCTCAAAAGGATACAGCTGCACCATCGAGAACATCCTGATGGGTTGCATCACTCCCTGGATTGGCAACTGCTCGGCATCCGACCGCAAGGCACTACAGAGGTTAGTGCGTACCGTCCATACATCACCGGGGCCAAGCTTCCTGCCATCCAGGACCTCTATACCAGGCGGTGTCAGAGGAAGGCCCTAAAAATTGTCAAAGACTCCCGCCACCGTAGTCATAGACTGTTCTCTCTGCTACCGCACTGCAAGTGGAACCGGAGCGCCAGGTCTATGTCCAAGAGGCTTCTAAACAGCTTATACCCCCAAGCCATAAGACTCCTGAACATCTAATCAAAGGGCTACCCAGACTATTTGCATTGATCGACATTATTGAATAAAACACTTTCTAGAAATCAAAAGTATTCCGACAATGGGTAGTTTGTTAGATCCATCGTGTCTTTTTTCCCTGCATCAACCAAAGATAGTAGAGGCAGGATGAGTTTGGTTTGTTTACAGTATGCATGTTGTTCTTGAAAACGTGTGTATAAAACTATAAATACATTATGCTCCATACATACATGGTGTATGCTGTAGAAACAACAACATGATATACAGAAAAGAATAATGCGAGCACCAGCCAGAAAATGTACCAGATTGTGGAAGAGTGCGCAAATGTCTGCAAACTTAATATGTGGAGAGGGAAGTTTTGTCCAGCTCAGTAAAGCCTCAAACAATGAAATGGGCTACTTCTATTTGAATTAATGTGAATTAATGAGGAAGCAGAACACACCTCAATTCAAACTGTTGTTAGAAAATACAACTTGTTCGAAAATAATTTGAAATTGAGAAGTTGAAACATAGCATGTAGATAATTAGCAGGCAGCGCTTGTTAACTGCCCTATTGCATAACAATCACATTTTGGAACAGTGAATGCATTCTGACATCACGTGCATAAAACAACTCATGCTGGGGCGACCATTACCTGTTGACCATACCGCTCGCGACGCGTGTGCGAGTGCTGCAAAATAAATGTATGTGTTATTCAATCATTGCACCCACACTGCTCGCGGGCATCAGCTAGCATCTGCGTGACCAGGAGCTAACATAGAAATTGGTTCTATTTGTGATGCACAACACGCTGCAAGTGCAGCCTCTCCCATCAGCTCATTGGTTTTTAGGAGCATATACCCACGTGCCATCTCCTCATTGGTTTTTAGGAGCATATACCCACGTGTCATCTCCTCATTGGTTTTTAGGAGCATATACTCACGTGCAATCTCCTCATTGGTTTTCAGGAGCATATACTCACATGCAATCTCCTCATTGGTTTTTAGGAGCTTATTCCCACGTGGGGGAATGAAAGAAGAACTTAGGTCCACACTTCTTTAGGTTGTAGTAATGCTGTAAAGTTGGTTGCCAACCACCAGATAAAGTTCAAAGAAGAAAAAGAAGCCTTAAGGAAGGAGGAGAGATGACAATAAATGAATTATGTTTACCGTTTTATCTGTGGATTAATTGTCGTGCATTTTAGGTAAAATAACAATCCAATGTTTCTATACCAGGACAAATTAGCTCGCAACAGCGAGCTAGCTAGCTAAATTGCCATAAATGTTTAATGCTTTTTGACCTGTCCCCAAATTAATACAATTGAGTTTGTCTTGATATTTCAACCTGCTTGTCCTGATCACTTCTGGTGCGGGTGACCAAAATCAATGTGCGTGCGATGGCGCACACAGACGTATGCACGTGTTCGGTTTGGTCTGCATGTTAGAGATATTTGGAACTCACATGTGAAAAAGTGAATGTTATTGGGTTAATGTTCATGAACATATTTTAATGACATTTTCTCCTGAGCTGTCAATCCCAATTTGAAAAGGTCCCTAGCCCCACCCACAGCCTCTCCTCCAACTGACAGAGTAGTTGTTACAATGTTGTGGTTTAGCAACATTTTTATTTTGACATTATAAAGAAAAACCTTTGTAAACAACGGAAGCTATCACACTGTCATATTGATCTGAGCCTTACTGTTGAAAAACCCCTATAGTGTATGACTTTTGGCTGTCGCAGATGCACCTCCCCTGTTGACTTCTGTCTGTAGTCGTCTGTTGTCGTCTTCAGTAGTATGTTTTTGCAGAAAGCTCCACCTCTGGCTGGCAGAAAGAACCAGATGAGCAGGAAAGGCAAAGTACAGAGCAGGGCTGTTACTTTCAGTTATATCGTGTTCACTGATTTATGAAATCTATAAAAAGGACTTAAAAATAATTTAAAATCAAGATTCGAAACAACAACAACTACTACTACAAAACAACTGGGATCACTAACAGTATATAATTTTATTTGGACTTCACTGCTATAAGTTTCTAAAGGGAAAGTTAATCTTGATCTCGGAAGCCATTACAGAGGAGAGACTGGATTGATAACACCATGGCTTCGAAAGCTAAAGAGCTTCTCTCTTGGTCTGCAAGCTCTGTGGTAACTGGAGGAGGAATCACAGCTGCCAGGCTGTTACACATCATGAGGGACCAGACAGTGACTGTCATCATCATGGACAACCGTAGCTGCAGGGACTTTGAGGAGTCCCATATCTATATCCCCACACAGATCTGCATCAGCGTCCCTGAGGAGGCTATCAACCCTGGGATCACTGTGAACCAGATCAAGGCCAGGCTGCCGGAAGCATCCAGAGAACAGTGGAAGAGACAGGGGTTCGTAGACTACATCATATTACTGGACTGGTTCAGCTGTGTCACTGACCTCAGACTGGGGACCCCACTCAAGAGCCTCAAAGATGCTCTCTACAAGTGGGACAGCACCACAGATCTCCACAGAGAGCCCCTGGTTCTGGAGGGAGGCTATGAGAACTGGTTGCTTGTCTACCCCATGTACACAACCAACGCCAAAGTCAGACCCCCCCGACAACACGCCCTCAACACCCTCCCTCAGCTGAACTTCTGCTACCCCTCTCTGAAGGAGCTGAAGGCTTCAGCCCCGCCTCTACCCGCCTAAGATGACAGGTGACAGGTACCTACCGCTACTACCACGCCCCAACCAACAAAGTTCACCTCTACCCCCATGGGGCAAGCATTCCGCAGGCCCCCCTCTCCACCCCCCCCCCCCCCCCCCCCCCCCGTGCCCAAATACAAGCAGCCCCCCCAGCCCAACCTGTCCCTGCCGAGACCACTAAGCCCAGTCATGACGTGTATGCCAAGATGGAGATCGCCAAGCTGTCAGCAGCTAAGATCAGTAACCTACACCCTGTATATGGAGGGATGGGTGCCATGCTGACGGGACTGTGTGACAGAAGCACCTGTTACATGAACTGCATCCTGCAGTGCCTGTGTAACACCCCAGGCATGGCTGAGTACTTCACCAATAACTACTACCAGGAAGATATTAACAGGAACAATTACCTGGGCCATAAGGGGGAAGTAGTAGAGGAGTTTGGGGTGATAATGAAGGCTATGTGGTCTGGCCTGTATAAGTCTATCAGGCCCAGGGACTTTGAGTTTACCATTGGAAAGGTTTACGCAGGGTTTGCTGGCAATGAACCGCAAGATGCAAAGGAATTTATGCTTGTCCTCCTAGATGGGCTACACGAGGACCTCAATAAGGCTGACACTAGTAAACTGTACCAACGGGAAGTGAATGACCATCACCTGGATGACCAAAGGGCAGCCGACCTGGCCTGGAGCAGACACAAGCTGCGGAATGACTCCATCATCGTAGCTCTGTTCCATGGTCAGTTGAAGATCACTGTCCAGTGTCTCACCTGTCAACACAAGACACGCACCTTCGAAACCTTCAATCACCACAACCTGCCACTGGCTTCATCTAAAGAGTGCTCCCTACAAGACTGTCTGAAGCTGTTCAGTAGAGAGCAGAAGCTAGATAACCATTCCGCTGTGTTCTGCAGTCACTGCAAAGCCCTGAGAGACTCCATGAGGAAAGTGAAGATCTGGAAGGTCCCGCCCATCCTTGTGGTTTACTTAATTCGATTGACCATCGATGGCAGAAGGATTCAAGTTCTCCAGACCAACGTTGACTTCCCCCTGGAGAACCTGGACCTGAACCAGTGTGTCATTGGTCCAAAACAGAAGCTCAAGAAATACAACCTGTTTGCAGTCTCTAATTATTATGGGGTGGGTCTGAATTGTGGTTACTACACAGCCTTCTGTAAGAACGCCATCAAACAGCAGTGGTACAAGTTTGAAGACAAGGATGTTTCAGACATTTCCACCTCCTCAGTCAAGTCCTCTGCCGCCTGCATCTTATTCTACTCTTCTTTGTGAGGGGTGGAAGGACACACAGGGGATTTTGTACAGTATGTGTGTGTGTGTGTGTGAGATCTGGTCCAAAGCGTCCCCCAGACAGTGGCGACCTGTCATTCAGGGTAGGTGGGGCAGAATTTTTTTTTGTTGTTCCCTGTTTTGCATGTTATTTTGACATTAATATGTGCCACATATCAGGTTGAAAACAATGTCATTCTCTTTTGCGTTCTTGAGTAAGGTAGCTCGAAAATGTGTTTCAGCCTAGCTTAGTGCTTTCTGTGGTGGTGGGGCAGCCAGTGGAAAATTCGGAGCGTAGGGATTGGTAATGTTCTCTAGTTGTGTCGTGCATGGCTCAGTGTTCTGTCACTCATGGGAACACTATGTCACCGCAAAATGTATGAGAAGAGCTCGAAAATTCAAGCCTCTTTGGTGCTGCCATAGAGTTACATTAGAAGTGCCCATCCGAGAAGGCTCAAGGTCATTGTCATATCAACAGTAGCTTTGATTGGACTGATCTTGTCAACATCATACTTTCAAAATCTTAGCTAGAGTGAGGGCATTTTCTGTTAAACCTTATTAATGCTTTGGTACTAAAATATCCTTCTTTAAGCCTAGGCATTGGGCTCGAGATTTGTGTGTGTGCATTAGTATAGGCCTGTTCTAACTGTTCTGTGTGTAGTATGACCCTATGATGTCTGGGAGCTCAGCCAAGACCTGACAGAAACTAACTGGTTCCTCTCAGCTTAACTGGAGGCAGAGCAAAGTGTTATATCCTGCATACCAGCGATAAGGCTGTTGATCTGTTTGGAGCCTGTTTCTGGGCGAAAGGTTCATGCTTGTGTATGTGTGTAGGGGTAGGACCATACATTATCTGGGCCGACAGTCAAAGGTGCTTGCTTGCCCAACTTGGGGAACCGCTGAGCTGCTGTTAGAGGAAGTATGTCTGGAGTGACTTCCTGTCACCTTGGCACCTATTGTCCTCACTCAGTTGTGACAGAACGAGACAACCTTTTCATTATAGCCTGTACCCCGTAACCCAGTGTCGTCTGTCCCCACACACACACATACACATACATAAGATCACGTGTTTTGCAGATGCTTGCATAAGATAGCTTGACTATATAAGGCTTCTGTACTCATTGTGCGTGGGCTCTCACTCCATTCACTTTGTGTGTTGTGTGAACAGCTCCCTTATTGCAATACGTTTATTAATAAAAGTAATACCTTGATTGATTATTGACTTTGCATCTCCTCACTATTAATTGAAGGTAGAATTTCCACCACACTAGCAAGCTAGACAAGCAGTCATCATCATGAATCACATCGACAATATACTGGCAAATCCTTTTCAATCCTTGTCATACGTAGAGAAATGATAGATAAAATGTACCGGTGCTCATCGGCCATTGGACATAAACATTACACAACATGTTGGAAATCACAAATTCAACAATGAGTGGTTTGGAAGGAATCATTAGCTAACTGCAAGCGTTGCAGAGCAATCACTCGCCTGCTATTCAGTTCCCCCTCATAACTTAGCCTACTGTTCTGACTTGGTGGTGCACATGTAGCCAATAGCTTGTTTTAGTGAAATGTAATCATCAAAGAGCTTTGTCTGCTCATTGCCCCATTTATTTATCCTATGGTTCTGACTTGGTGTACAGGAATAATACTGTAAGAATGGCCCATGTTCTGAATTCTGTCACTGTACATTTCAAAGGGCTGAACAAATAGTTATATTGACCACGTCCGTCCGAGCTCGCTCATTAATGTCTTAATGGAAATTACAGATTGCCTCTTATCCGCTCGTCGTCCCCTTATGCCATAATTTGTACATCCCAATTGTCAGTGGAAACTACGTTTGTTTAAAGCACTATCAGCAATGTTCTTTTAAAAGGCAGTAAATGAGGCTGAATGAATTGTTTCGCTGCCAAACAGGGCTCCGCTTATAGCCAGGTATAGCAGTAGTAAGGATTCACTCTGCTGTTGGAACAGCTTTATTTAGGCTTGTGTAACAGTTTGTGAGCACGTTTTCTCACCATTATTGTGCAATGAATGTATTGTTTAGTGTTGTGTTGGGTAGTGGCTTTGCTGGGATGCATCTAACATTTTGCCCCACCAAGATGTACATGCTAAAATCGCCACTGCTCCCAAAATATATATTTTTAATGTAAATGTTACCGTACATGTAGACGTCCAGTCATTGCGCTAACCCTAGTTAGCATTGGCTTGCGAAACGACCACTATCTTCCTTCATAATGCATGCAGAGAAATAAAAATGGTGTCCACAAGTTAATCTTAAGTTAAGGCATTTCTAGTCGATAGCCAAACATTTCTGTAAAAACCCAACGATTAAGCCTTGTGTTCCTATTTTTTTTATTAGTCTTGGGCTGTTGGTGGTAGGTGCAGCCAATTCAGCTGCCCTGCGCGCCGGGGAGGCACACTGTTGCCATTTCATGTGTCTGAAGGTACAAACTCTGCCTTTCTGGTGGGCCTGGAGAGAAAATCAAGTGTGCTATGCCAGTGCTGGCCAATCAGAGTGCTCAGATGACCGAGACTGCAGTAACATAGCAGGCATAAAATAAAGCTACGGTAAAATTGATACTGTGAGATTTCAAAATGTTTAAAACCATGACTAGAGAGACTGTCAATGAATACAGCAAAGAGCTGCTGTTTTTATGACTGAGTTCATGTTAAAGTTCTTACTCAGCAGTGTCAACACTTTGTATTCAACACTTTTATAAGATATTCGTCTGCTGTTGTTGTTGTGCTTACCCTGAAACCCCAGTAACCTCAACTGTTTGCATGTACATGAATCCTAATTCCAGTGTACAACCAAGGATAACTGTTGTCCTGGAACAATTTAGCTTGGCCATCCTTTTGGATTCATGGCCCAGTAGGATCAAAAGGGCAACAGAGTCGATGAAGCTTGATTTTAAGATAAATGGTCACAGCTGCAAAACCCTGCAATGGATCCATTGGGCTGTGCTCTGTTGGAGAGAGTGTAACTCACTATGTAGCTTTGCAATGATGAGTTTGTGCATGTTTTTCATGCAGGTGCCTGTGATTGGCTAAGTGCCTTTGTAAGTGTGAGGAGAAAATGGTTGTGGCTGTGAAATTATAAGTGAGATACAACTCATGTCACTTCTATCACATAGTCCCTGTATTTTATGAGCACTAATCTCTTGTGGACAGACATAATTATGCAAGATTTAAGTTATGGGTTAACCAAGATGATATGAGCACTAATGTCCTTATGCTTTCAAGTAATTCGCTCCAACTACTACTAACATCAGCTGATATCTCAAAGTGCTGTGCAGAAACCCAGCCTAAAGCCCCAAACAGCAAGCAATGTAGGTGTAGAAGCACAGTGGCTAGGAAAAACTCCCTAGAACTTCCTACAAACTCCCTACTACTTCATGTGTTGTCACTGTTCATGTGATGGTCACAGAGGACATGTGATCACTCAAGAGGAGGCTGGTGAGAGGAGCTATAGGGAGGAAGGGCTGGAATGGAATCAATGGAATGGTACCAAACACATAAAACACATGGAAACAACGAGTTTGACTCTGTTCCATTAATTCCATTCCAGCCATTACAATTATCCCGTCCTCCAATAGCTCCTCCCACCAGCCTTCTCTGTGATCACTATACCCCTGAGCCACGCACACAGTGTTTATTACTTACTGGCTAGTGCAGTCAGAACAAAAGTAGGAAATTAAGTTCTCTGTAGGGTCATCAAAGGTCCCCTTTCTGCTGACCCAGGGGTCACACAAGCATATTTTCATTAGTTCTTCATCCATACTGCTTGTCATCTCCTTAGATACACTTTTGATCCGATGTTATCATGTATGATAGGGTAAAAGGAAGTTAACAGTATTTCCTGGTAAAAATCTGTATTACAGTTACTAAGCAATGAGGGAACTTAATTATGTCCTTCAGAGGACCAGGACCAGAGCAATCTGACTTGTCAAACATTCCCTTTCATTTCATGTATCCGTTGTCACCATTGGAATGTGTTTCCTCCACAGTGTGAGGCCAGGATAAACATGCGTTGACCTCATTTAACAATTGGTAACCTGCAGTCTCATTCTCTGTGAGCATGGCCAAGCAACAAACAAGGAGGCAGGAAAATCAACAACTTGACCCAGTTATCTTTAATACATATATTAAAACGTTAGTCTGAAAATATAGGTTACCATAACAGTATACTCATTGCAAATGTCAAACAGGGCGACATTAACTAATCAAATAGTATTTTTGACAGAATTTACACTACTTTCCCCACCAAAAATCCAACCATCCCAAAGTTTGCCATAGTCATATTGTTTATAGGTCTGGCCACATCAGCCTGCGTGACTCTGACTCTGTGAGGATATTGATGTAGCCATGTGTCCATCATCAGCTGTGATCATTGACCTTTGCCTGCTCCAGTACTGTGAGAAGTACAGTATCTCCTCAATCGCTAGTCCATTATGACACGTTGCCACGTTCTGTTATGTAAGGTCCTGGTGCGTTACTACCTGGTATGTCCTGGATATGTGCACCTCTTTCAGAGTCATCTGATCCAGAGGAACCAACTCTTCTGGTGTTTGGTCGGACAGGACCTCTTCATGTGTCTGTAGATGATGAAGTCCTACTTCTTCATCATCTCCTGATGTACATGGTCCTGGCATCTCATCTTGGGCACATGATATTGTTGCATCAAGGTCTTGTGAATAACTTCCAAGTACAGGGCCACCATTTCCTGGTTCATCACTCTCTGGTATGTGTGGCTGTGGTTCATCATTGCCTGGTGTTTGTGGTTCGATTGTGTCACCATCTAGCTCCTCACTCAAATGCGACTGTGATCGTGGTGAACAACATCCTGCTGTCTCTGGTACATCGCTTGCCAATTCATCCGGTCTTGGAGTATATGGCTGTGTTATGTCACCATCTAGTGTATGTGGTCCAGATATGTACAGTCCTTGGCTATGTGGTCTATGTTCCTTTGTTCCTGTTTCATCCAGACCTGCTCCATTTTGTTGATGTAAAGTTGCACCAATCATGATTATTGCTGTATCTACAACACAAGAATACCGAATACAGTCATCCTCCTCAAGAACGGTTTAAAACAAGCTGACTGTTATTACCCTCTAGT
Source organism: Oncorhynchus mykiss (assembly GCF_013265735.2). Lineage (NCBI taxonomy): Eukaryota > Metazoa > Chordata > Actinopteri > Salmoniformes > Salmonidae > Oncorhynchus > Oncorhynchus mykiss. The sequence goes on along the minus strand of NC_048593.1, from coordinate 32,099,290 downwards.
CCAGGGATGTCAAACTCATTACATGGAGGGCCTAGTGTCTGCGGGTTTTTGTTTTTTCCTTTCAATTAAGACATAGGCAACCAGGTGAGGGGAGTTCTTTACTAATTAGTGACCTTATTTCATCAATCAAGTAAAAGGGAGGAGTGAAAACCCGCAGACCCTCAGTGGAATGAGTTTGACACATGTGCTCTAGTCCAACTCTGAGCCTCGAAGCCAGTTCCACTGCTTTTTTTTATTCATCCCTCTAATCAGGGATTTTGACCAGGGACACCAGGTGGGGGTAATTAATTACCAGGTTGAACAGAGAACCAGGAGGCTCCAGTAAGAGTTGAATACCCCTGCGCTATGGTTACCTGCATGTGAAGGTCTCATTATAGGCAATGGTCGTCCATCTTTCCAATTATATGTTGTTTGCTTTCCTACAGGACAGATAGGTGAAAATACAATCAGGTGTACAGCTATGTGTTTTGGATAGTATAATTATAAAAATTATATTTAGAGGTCTGCAGTCACTTACCTCTGTGCCTTAGATACCTTGGAAGGGCCACAGAAACTGTGAAGACAAAGAAGGCGACAGAGGCTACTGTGCCCAGCCATGACCTCTCACTGTTCTGCTCATCCTCTACTGTGAAACAGACATTGTGATTCCTCGTTAACTATCTGCTTGTCTTGGTATCTTTGTGGTAATACACTCTATATGAATATTATAAAGGACATATACATATCAATTTAATGAATGTGCACCTACCTATTGGAGTAACTGTGATGTTGACCTGGGTTTGTACCATGTGTCTGCTCTGGAGGCCTGTGAATGTACAGGTGTATGTTCCTGAGTGTTCCTGATTCTCTGGGTTGTGAAGAAGGAGGGATCCGTTGCCCATCAGAACCTGGTCCTGCTCCAGTCCAGCCCGGCCCTCCCAGAGGTTGGAGGTCCGTCTGGTTCTGCTGTCGTAGCTTAGGATGACTGTGGGATCATTGGTTCTGGTGAAGGTCCAGGTGAGGGAGAAGTTCTGGAGGTTCTGTGGAGCGATGCAGGGTATGGACAGCTCTCGCCCCGCCTCTCCAATCAATTCCACTGCAAGATTAAACATGTCACAAGTCATGAGTCAGTCAATGATGTAGTGGTAAAAAAAAGGTGGGTAAACAATGATCGTTGTTCGTGGTGAGTAAAGTAGCACTCCTTATACTTTCACTTCATTTTTGCACAAAAGGTGGGTCAACGCTCGTACTAAAAAAGTTGGGTAAACAGTGTTTAAGGGATTTTACCCTCCACTACACAACTGGTGTCCCCTTTGTCAACAACTTTATAAAATTCAACCATATGGAAGCGATTCTAAGCTGGTAACCCCCTTTTGAGGCACATATTTCACATGCCTTTAAATCTCCAGGTTGGTTTTCTCTAGAGACACTAAAAGAACAGACTGACCAGTAGTTAGAGGTTCACATCAAAGCTATAGTTATTGTCTGAATTATTATTAAAAATAAATCATTGTCATGGTCAAGCATACACAGTGTACAAAACATTAGGATCACCCGCTCTTTCCATGACATAGACTGACCAGGGGATTCCAGGTGAGAACCTATGATCCATTAATGATGTCACATGTTAAATCCACTTCAATCAGTGTAGATGAAGGGGAGGAGACAAGTTAAAGAAGGATTTTTAAGCCTTGAAATAATTGAGACATGGATTGTATATGTGTGCCATTCAGAGGGTGAATGGGCAAGACAAAATATTTAAGTGCCTTTGAACGGGGTATGGTAGTATGTGCAAGGCACACCGGTTTGAGTGTGTCAAGAACCGCAACACAGCTGGGTTTTTCATGTTTAACATTTTCCCGTGTGTATCAAGAATGGTTCACCTCCCAAAGAACATCCAGCCAACTTGACACAACTGTGAGAAGCACTGGAGTTAACATAGGCTAGTGTCCCTGTTGAATGCTTTCGACACCTTGTAGAGTACATGCCCCGACGAATTGAGGCTGTTCTGAGGGCAAAAGGGGTTGCAACTCAATAATAGGAAGGTGGTCCTATTGTTTTGTACACTCAGTGTAAATTGGTAACTTTTTTTTCTAATTTGGCACACAGAAACTAGAGGCCATGGTGTAACTTGGTAAAAAAAAAAAAAGCACCCATTGGCTGATGAGGGGTACTGTTGTAAACTCTCATATACATTGCCCCGTTTGACCTAGAGTATGTAGGTGTCTTTCCCTCAAGGACCCATAGCCTCCATCTTTGGTATGTAGGCCCATGGTGCATCTTTTAACTTAGTTTGAGAAAAACTAAAGGATGGCTCAGTTATTGATAAATCAGTGAATCAGATTTGACATGTCCATTGACATGTCCATTTACATCCACTCCACAATAGCCTATCAACTTGAAATGTTTTAGGGTCGTCAAAGACATTCGCATTATGAACCATGTTAAGTTTGGCATTGATTTCTTAAAAAAAGAGACACTTAATTCACTTTTTTGACAATGTAATGTTAATGCCTAAAATAATAATAAAAAATCTTAATCTCATGGACTTTACATTTTGTAATTTGACTCATCACAATAGTCCCTAAATAGTTTGAGAAAATAATGTTGATGCATTTAAAGATGGCCACACTATACCAGTAGATGCATATTAGCACATACGCTATGCAGAAATGTGCTAAAAATACTTAAAATATCTTCTTCTCATGAACCATAGGACCAAATGGCCTATGGTACGTCTTAACTTACTTTGAGAACAGCTAAGGTCTTGGTCAAAAGATGGCTGAGTTATTGACAAATTAAACAAATCTGATTTTATGTGTCCATTTAATGTACAGTGCTTGCTTTGTTATCGAACTGATCTTGTGTCCTTTCTGTCATCCTGTGAACCCCGTTCATTGCTGCTCACAGCTATATTTCCTAGTTCCTATTCCAAGGAGCATCTCAAATACAAGCTCAGTCAGTTCTTTGTAAAATGCATTTTAGATTATATCTAGGAGACAACAGCTGGTTCACTGTGAATTTCTGAGAGACCTGGTTTTATAACCATAACACTGCATCCAAGGATGTTGATCCATACCTTGCTGCCTCAGAGAGACTGTCCACACCTGGGCCTTGTCTGCAGAGATGACAGAGCAGAAGTAGGCGTGGTCAGAGACATTACCCAAGATCCTCACTGTACTCTCCACTGTGTACAGACCCTTGGAGTCTGGGGTTTTAATGGTGGAGTTCTGTAGTGTTTCTGGACCAGACGGTGGGTCTGTATTCCATGCCACCTGAGGTGCAGGATAGATGTTCTGAGATGAACAGGAGACCACCTCCCCAGTCATCTCTATTCTCACTGACTGGATGAGAGCTGCAAAAGAGAAAACATTGTTCTTGATAGTGTTGAATAAAGAATTAAGCTTTAGTTTTTTTTCAAAGATTGATAACATTAATTTACTAGCCCTCTAGAAGGAGTTTACATGTCCAATCATGGCATATCATTGTATATCAGTAATGGTCCTACTGATCTAGTGATGCTTGCATTTTTAGTATGACAACTATGGCTTTCATAGATATGACATAGTGGAGAATGGGGTAAGTTGAGACACCCGTTGTTTCTAGTAAACCATACACACAATTAATAATTTGACAAAAAAATTAGGGAGAGGTCATAATAAGGAGTCGGTGAAGTAAAAAAACATGGAAAAAGGGGTCAAATTAAAGGTCAACTGAGTGTATTGTGTTAGACGTTTCATGACGCTTGAATCTAAAACCAAAGTAGATCATTTGAATATTGTTCTATACATCAGTTGGGGTATCTATAAGCTTCAAAATTAGGTCTTAATCTTATCATGAAAGAGCATTCTTGTAGCAGTGTGGGGTAATGAAATCTAAATGTTTGCCTTGGGCTAAGTTGAGCCAATGATTGAGCCAATGGCAAATTGATCAAATTGAAGGGTTTTCTTCCCAGGCGTAATGCAAGGCATTATCACTGGGAAATGAGGTTACACCAGGGACTGGCCAATGTTAAAAGTGTTTTAAAAAATCTAAAGTGTTTGTTAGGTGTTAAGCCTGTGTTAAAGGCCCAGTGCAGTCAAAAAAACGTGATTTTTCTGTGTTTTGTGTGTTTGTTAGGTGTATATAGAACAAACATGGTGTGCCCAGTAGACTACTGCAGACAGGGCCCAGTCAAGTGTTACAGTGGAAAATAGACTGCTTTATTCCCCCCTGCAGTCACGACCATGTTTCCACAGTGACTGTGGCTTGGTCATGTGATAGGCCCGTAGGGGGTAGTGGGGTAAGTTAGGCCACTTTTTACATTCAGCGTCACTCCATTAAGGGAAATAAAGTATTATTTCTAACAAAGATATCTACATATATATATTTCAGGATTAAAGGGCACTAACAAACATGGTCCTCCAAAAATGTGATATGTTCAATAGTAGGCCTAAGCTTTTATGAAACACTACAGATTAACCATACTCCTTTTGGCTCTCCTACAAGAGGTTTATATTGTTACACAACAAATAAACTGACACAGTTAATATAGGGACAGTGAGACAGGGGTAGGCATGGCGAACAAAGCCTACCAGCTTTTTAACTCTTTACAAATGTCTGGACAGGATTTGAAATGTAGAATCTACTGATGAATAGAAAGTGGTTTGAGTGAACTGTCCATTGAAATGTTGCATGGAAGAGGAATAAACTGGGAGACAATAGTGAGATTTTTCACTGACCTTTCACCCCCAGGTTGACAAAGGTCTCCTGGTTCCGCTTTCTGGTGCTGGTGTAGCACTTGTATCTTCCCTTGTCCTGAACTTTTATCCTTTTCAGGAGGAGCGATGCATTGCCATGGGCGATCTGGGAGTTGAACAAGCATGTCCTTCCATTGAAGTGCTTATTCTGCAGTCCATACTGGTCCTTGTTGTAATAGTAGCTGTGAACAGGGATCTGCTGTTTGTACCAGTGGATGACCACGGCACCAGTGGGTGTAAAGCTACAGGGAAGCATGCAGTCTTCATGGAATAAACAAGTCACATAAGCCTCTGAAAATAAATGTTTGAAAATTAGAAAGTAGTGGTTTTGAAGAACACTTGCAGTATATTTCAGCATCCACGGATGAGGAGATCGTATCTAAACAGTAAGATGACCAGAATATCAGAATGTTTATTCAAGTAAAATACATGCAATTGACTGGCCTTTTCAGGATATTACTGCATATTTAGTGTTCTACCTTCTAAACTATCAATGACCAACAGCAAATACCCAAATATGTTTTCCACCCAAACAAATCATGTATCTTGTTTTATTTAACATGCAGTCTCTTTTCACAGCAGAGACTTGACAAAATGTATATGAATCTACGTACAAGTACAATCAGATGTGGAATAGAAGTCCACGACAGCATATTACCATCTATCGATCGTTTGTTTCTCTGGTGATGTTCAATAAATACATTCAGGAAGGTTAGATGAACAAGTAACTACATTTAGTTTCTTGCTATTACCTGAATCGCCATTCCCAAATAAATATCTCTTATCTTTGCTGCCGTTAGGACATTATATGGATCACCAAATGGATAAGTAAAATGTGGTCTAAAACAAGAGATGCACATACTGTAGAGCCCCAATAACAGCACCTCCTTAGAGCTCAGTTACAGTAGATCAGACAGTTCTCCCCTGAAATATATATATATATATGAGAGAGAAAGAGAGACAGAGGAGTCATACCTTTGGAGTCAGTCATAGACAATGTCCACAGAAAGATCAGGAGCACAGTGGCCGATCCATGTGTCAGTGCCATCGCAGAGGGTCTGTGTTCAGAACTTAGTCTGTTTCTGTTAGTATTGTGTGTGTGTGTGTGCGTGTGTGTGTGTGTGTGTGTGTGTGTGTGTGTGTGTAATGAGCTGTGTCGTGTGAATCCATGTCAAAGTGGCTGTAACATTGATGAAACAAGGACATATTAACCAAGCAAGTAAAACTTTAACCTGCCTGACCATGAGTAGTCATTAGGTTAGTCTGATTAATCAGACTTTAATACATCATTAATTGGTATATACAGCCTGAAACATTTGTGCATAAAATTGTGGAAATGTACATTGAAAGACAGAATATTGAATATAATTACATTTGAACTTACTCTGCTCATAGGGTTGTTTTTATGTTTCGGTTTGGCACTGAGGTAAAGTTAGTTTTATATTTTTACTTTTTTATTAGGATTTCAATTTAGAAAAGCGTAAATTGTTCTCCACCCTCTCCTCATTCAGAATATACTATTTTCATTGTCACTGCAGACTTGGTTACAGGAGGCTGCTGAGGGAAGCTCATAATAATGTCTGGAATGGAGTGGATGGAATGGTATCAACCACATGGAAACCATGTATTTGATGTGCTCGATACCATTCCGTTGATGCCGTTCCAGCCATTACTATAAGCCCGTCCTCCCCAATTTAGGTGCCACCGGCACTTTGTACAACTATTCAAGCAGTAGTTCCAACAACCTGCACACCACCCAGGCCAAGCTCCTGCTGTCTGCTTCATTACACATTATTCCATTAAGCCAGGCCACAGTAATTGAGTTCACAGACTAATCAACCATACAACTTGTGCCATAAAACTGTGCCTGAGAGTAAGTGTGTGTCTGGCCATTGTTTACCATGTAAAAAATATTGCTAGCATCTAACCCCTCTCCCAAAGTATAAACTCATCCATGTGAAATCACTCCACAAATATAGTATTCGTTTATACACTGAGTATACAAAACATTAAGAACACCTGTTCTTTCCATGACATTTGAATCCAGGTGAAAGCTATGATCCCTTATTGACTTCACTTGTTAAATCCACTAAAGTTTGTGTAGTTGAGGAGGAGGAGACAGGTTGAATAAGGATTTTTAAACTCTTTGAACGGGGTATGATAGTAGGTGCCAGGCTCACCGGTTTGTGTTAAGCACTGCCGCGCTGCTGGCTTTTTCACGTTCAACAGTTTCCCGTGTGTCCTTTGGGTGATGGACCATCCAGCCAACTTGACACAACTGTGGCAAGCATTGGGGTCAACATGGGCCAGCATCCCTGTAGAATGCTTTCGACACTTTGTAGAGTCCATCCCCCGACGAATTGAGGCTGTTCTGAGGGGAAAAGGAAGGTGTTCCTAGTGTTCGGTATACTCAGTGTATATAGTTCCACAGGGACTGCCACAGAAGTGTTGACACTGCAGGAATCATCCACAGCATGTGATCAGCCATCACGTTGGTTACACCTGTAATTGGAAATATCATGGTCATTTTACTTTTGATAATCATCCTCCATATCTTTGATTGTTCCTCCTACATGTTACCTGCAGTGGGTCGTCTGGCTGTGATGTTGACCTGGGTTTGCACCATGTGTCTCCTCTGGAAGCCTGTGAATGTACAGGTGTATGTTCCTGAGTGTTCCTCACTCTCTGGGTTGTGAAGAAGGAGGGATCCTTTACTCATCAGAACCTGGTCCTTCTCCAGTCCAGCACTGCCCTCCCAGAGGTTGGAGGTCCGTCTGGTACTGCTGTCGTAGCTGAGGATGACTGTGGGATCATTGGTTCTGGTGAAGGTCCAGGTGAGGGAGAAGTTCTGGAGGTTCTGTGGAGCAATGCAGGGTATGGACAGCTCTCGCCCTGCCTCTCCAATCAATTCCTCTGAAATAGAAATACATTCACCCAAAGTGTGACTGGCTGGTTTTGTCCAACTTTTTTGGCCTTAATATTGTTATGGTGACTTAGATAAATGGGTGAAAGATCTGAATACCTGTCTTCTTTATGGAGGTGGTCCACACCTGGGCCTTGTCTGCAGAGATGACAGAGCAGAAGTAGGCGTAGTCAAAGACATTACCCAGGATCCTAACTCTGCTCTCCAATATGTACAGACCCTTGGAGTCTGGGGTTTTGACGGTGGAGTTCTGTAGTGTTTCTGGGCCAGACAATGGGTCTGTGGACCATGCCACCTCAGGGGCAGGATAGATGTTCTCAGATGAACAGGAGACCACCTCCCCAGTCATCTCCATTCTCACTGACTGAATGAGAGCTGCAAAAAAGAAAGAAGTGTTCAATAAATTGTCACAATAGTTTAAGGCCCAGTGCAGACAAAAACAAGTGATTTTCCTGTGTTTTGTATACAATACATCACCAAAAGTATGTGGACACCCCTTCAAATTAGTGGATTCGGCTATTTCAGCCACACCCGTTGCTGACAGGTATTTAAAATTGAGCACACCGCCATACAATCTCCATAGACAAACATTGGCAGTAGATTGGTCCTGAAGTCACTGAAGAGCTCAGTGACTTTCAATGTAGCACCGTCATAGGATGCCATGTTCCAATATCCAGTAGAAAGTCTTCCTAGAAGAGTGGAAGTTGTTATACAGCAAAGGGGGACCAACTTAACATTAATGTCCATGATTTTGGAATGAGATGTTCGACGAGCAGATGTCCACATACTTTTGGTCATGTAGTGTATATTTACACACAATGAGGTTGGAATAATACTGTGAAATTGTCAAAATTATGATAATGACATTTTAGTTTAAGAGCTGTTTGAAAATACTGACATTTCAGCCTGTATTGGTGGGATTGAGTTTTGGCCTTCCTGGTGAATGTTTTGCATGTCATCAATCAAGTAGTCCAGATCCAATATATCATGGCGCGTTCACGTGCTGGTCAGAACTTGGAAACTCAGAAATGTCTGACTTACTAGCTGGTTGTAGTTAAACATGTTCAACGAATCAGCAAGTCAGAAATTACATTGTTTCCTAGTTCTGACTAGTTAACTTTCAAAATACAGAAATACAGATGCTACATGATGCATTTTGCATTGTATGATGCTGCGTTTTGCATCTTATGATGCAACATGCACCACACTGGCTATATTTCTGTACTTTGAAAATTAGGCATCTTGAAATTTGCTTGTTGACATGCAAACAAAATGGGACTATATCAATAATGGACTAATGAAAGATAGTTTTTGTGGTGGGATTTTCCTTTAATAGACCAAAAGAATGAGTTTCAAAACTCTCTGCCAATAACCGCTAGTTTTCTGTTTTCCCCTCCTCACTCAGACCACGCCCAGACAGTACTAGCAAAATTCTTCCTTGAGAAATTGCTATTTGCTAAGAAGCTGTTTTTGTTTCTTGTTGACCATTTTAATTTAAAATAATAACCGTAAGGCACTTAATTGTTACCCAGAAAAGATCTGATATCGATACAAAAACGGCTGCATTGGACCTATTAATTAGCCCGATGAAACAAAGCACTACTTAATTAACACTTAGTGAGCTCCAAAAGTATTAGGACAGCGACACATTTGTTGTTGTTTTGGCTCTGTACTTCAGCATTTTGGATTTTAAATGATACAATGACAAGGTTAAAGTGCAGACTGTAGGCTTTAATTTGAGCCCATTTTAGTGTACTCATAGTCCCCATTTTAGTGTACTCATAGTCCCCATTTTAGTGTACTCATAGTCCCCATTTTAGTGTACTCATAGTCCCCATTTTAGTGTACTCATAGTCCCCATTTTAGTGTACTCATAGTCCCCATTTTAGTGTACTCAGTCCCCATTTTAGTGTACTTAACGTATTAAAGTAGTCAAAAGTGAAGTATTTGGTTCCATATTCATAGCACGCAATGACGACATAAAGCTTCTGACTCCACACATTTGTTAGGTGCATTTTCTGTTTGTTTGATTGTTTCAGATTATTTTCTAATTTTCTAATATCTGCTTCACTGATTTCTGCTCATGTAAAAGCCTGGGTTTTCTGTAACTTAACACTTGAAGCTTATTACCTAAAATTAATAAATTGAAAGTGTGGGTTCACAACTCCAATCCAGATGTGTTGGTCATTACTGAGACGTGGTTAAGGAAGAGTGTTTTGAATACTGATGTCAACCTTTCTGTTTATAACCTTTTTCAGCAAGACAGATCTTCTAAAGGTGAGGGAGTGGCAATCTTTACCAAGGATCACCTTCAGTGCTCGGTTGTCTCCACCAAGTCTGTCCCCAAACTATTTGATTTCCTTGTTTTAAGTATTAAACTTTCAAATAGCTCTTTGTTGATTGTTGCTGGGTGTTATTGTCCTCCATCAGCACCGGCCTGTACCCTACCTGCCCTAAGCTCTCTCCTGGCCCCTTACACTAAGTCTGAATTTGTCCTGCTAGGTGACCTAAACTTGGACATGCTTAGACCACCTGACCAAATCCTAAAGCAATGGGACTCCATAAATCTTTCTCAGATTATTACCAATCCCACAAGGTATGACTCTAAACACCCAGAAAAGGCTACTCTTCTTGGCGTTATCCTCACAAATAATCCTGATAGGTACCAGTCTGGTGTTTTCTGTAATGACCTTGGTGATCACTGTTTTACAGCCTGTGTTCGTAATGGCTGCTCAGTGAAACGACCTGTCCTGATTTGTCATAGACGCTTGCTAAAAAACTTTAATGAGCAAGCCTTCCTTCGTCAACTGGCAACTGTAAAATGGTTTAGAATCAGCTTGATCCCCTCTGTCGAAGACGCTTGGACCTTTTCATTTTATATTTTTTGTGGTATTGTTAACAAACACGCCCCCATAAAGAAAATGAGAATTAAAAACAGGTTCAGCCCCTGGTTCGACCGTGATCTTGCAGAGTTACTCCACCTTAAGAATTGCATTTGGCGAAAGGCGCGGCACACGCAAATTCAGGCTCTTGTTCAGGCAAATGAAAAAAAAGTGCACTAAGGCTATACGGAAGGCCAAAGTTAGTTACTTTAAGGAGCAGTCCTCTCTCTGTGGGTCTAACATCAAGAAGTTCTTGAAAACGGTTAAAGACCTGGAGAATAAACCTTCCTCCTCATAGCTGCCCATGTCCCTTGAAGTTGATGATGGGGTTGTTACTGACAACAAGCACCTGGCTGAGCTCTTTAATCACCACTTCAGTAAGTCAGGAATCCTATATGACTCAGCCATGCCTCCTTTCCCTTCCACATTTCCTCATCTCCCACCCCTTCTAATGCAACTATCCCCGATGCCTCTCCCTCTTTTCCCCGTGCCCCACTACAAAGTTTATCCCTGCAGGCAGTCACTGAGTCCAAGGTGTTAAAGGAGCTCCTGAAACGTGACCCCCAAAAAACAAACATCTGGGTCAGATGGTTTAGACACTTTCTTCTTTAAGGTTGCTGCCCCTATCATCCCCAAGCCTATCTCTAACCTTTTTAACCTGTCTCTCCTCTCTGGGGAGGTTCCCATTGCTTGGAAGGCAGCCTCGGTTTGTCCTTTATTTAAAGGGGAGATCAAGCTGATCCAAACTGTTATAGGCATATTTCTATTTTGCCTTGTTTATCAAAAGTGTTGGAAAAACTTGTCAATAATCAACTGACTGGCTTTCTTGGTGTCTATAGAATTCTCTCTGGTATGCAATCTGGTTTCCACTCAGGTTATGGATATGTCACTGCAACCTTAAAGGTCCTCAATGATGTCACCATTGCCCTTGATTCTAAGCAATGTTGTGCTGCTATTTTGATAGACTTTGATTCGGTTGACGATTTCATTCTTGTGGGCCGGCTAAAGAGTATTGGGGTCTTTAGCCTGGTTTGCTAACTACCTCTCTCAAAGAGTGCAGTGTATAAAAAAAAAATCTGCTGTCTCAACCACTGCCTGCCACCAAGGGAGTACCCCAAGACTCAATCCTAGGCCCCATGCTCTTCTCAATTTACATCAACAACATAGCTCAGGCAGTAGGAAGCTCTCTCATCCATCTATATGCAGATGATACGGTCTTATACTCAGCTGGCCACTCCCTGGATTTTGTGTTATATGCTCTACAATAAAAAGGTTCTTAGTGTCCAACAAGCTTTCTCTACTCTTAACCTCTCCAAACAGATGTGATTACTACCTCTGAGGGTTTAGAGCTTCTAAACACTTGTGGATGCTTCCATGATTACAGATAATCCTGAATGAATCGTGAATAATGATGAGTGAGAAAGTTACACACACAAAGATCATACTCGCAAGAAATTCTAACCTCTCACCTTTACAATAGCGGTGGAGGTTAGCATTTTTCTTTTGGGGGGGGGGGGGGGGCTGTATGATACTTGTGCATCTAACTTTCTAACTCATCACTATTCACAATGAATGCAGGATTATCCATAGTCATGGTAGCATCCACATTAATATAGACGTTTTAAAAAACATTCTATTCTTATTTACAATAAAAGTGACTCCAAAATGACACAATACATTATTTACCATTCATTTCTATTGGGCACAACCAAAACAAACTGAAAATTCATCCAACCAATTTGTAGAGTCACAAGCTTGATTTAGTCATTGTGTGCTATGAATATAGGACCAAATACTTAACTTTTGACTACTTTAAAACACAAATAAGTGACTTTGTCCCCAAACTTTTGGTCCCCTAAAATGTGAGGACTATGTACAAAAAGTGCTATAATTTCTAAACGGTTCACCCGATATGGATGAAAATACCCTAAAATTAAAGCTGACAGTCTGCACTTTAACTTCATAGTCACTGTGTCATTTCAAATCCAAAGTGCTGGAGTACAGAGCCAAAACAACAACAAATGTGTCACTGTCCCCATACTTTCACACAGCAACATCAGGAACTAACCTTCCACCTTAACATCCACAAAGGTTTCCTTGTTACCCATCACGGTGCTGGTGTAACACTTATATAGGCCCTCATCTGAAACATCTACCCTCTCTAGTAGGAGCGATGCATTTCCATGAACAAGCTGGTCTTTGAACAAAGAGGTCCTTCCACTGAAATGTCCATTCTGCAGTTGTAACTGGTCACTTCGATAGTAGTAGCTATGGACGAGCATCTGTTGTTTATACCAGTGAACCAACTCTTCTTCATTTGGTTTGAAGCTGCATGTCAGCACACAGTCCTCAGAGTAGAGACATTTCACCAGAGAGACTGAGAGGGAAGACATGAAAAATAAAAATGCCTCGGTATTCTTTAATAGCCATTTGGATTCCAGAGGTTAATGTTATTTCATTGCAATCAAACATTTCTGATAATAAATATATCTAGTATTCTTACCCGAAGTTACATTTTCAGCCAGTTGCAGGGTAAACAACAAGATGAGTAGACATGTAAATGACCCTCTTATTCCCTCGTTTCCTTTGCAAGTATTCATCCACTCACACATCTAAGAGTAGAGGGGAAAATATTAGTGTACAACATTTTCAAAATCTGAAAATATATTATCCTCTTCTCATGCTATGCTTGCAACATCATCAGATAGTGATGTAGTTGAAGATACGGTGCCTTCAGAATGTATTCACACCCCTTTACTTTTCCTACATTTTCTTGTGTTACAAAGTCTGATTAAAATGGATTTAATTGTAATTTCTTTGTCAACGATCGACACAATATACTCTATAATGTCGGAGTGGAAGAAAAATTCGAACATTTGTAAAATATTCATTAAAAAAATCAATACTAATATGTATTGATTAGATAAGTATTAAACCTTCTGAGTCAATTCATGTTAGAATCACCATTGGCAGTGATTACAGCTGTCATTCTTTCTGGGTAAGTCTCTAAATGCTTTCCACACCTGGATTGTGCAACATTTGCCCATTATTTATTTTTTTATTCTTCAAGCTCTGCCAAATAGGTTGTTGATCATTGCTAGACAACCATTTTCAGGTCTTGCCATTGATTTTCAAGCAGATTCAAATCAAAACTGTAACTCGGCCACATTCACCGTCTTCTTGGTAAGCAACTCCAGTGTAGATTTCGAACTGTTTTAAAGTCACCATTGGCCGCATGGTGAAATCCCTGTGCAGTTTCCTTCCTCTCCGGCATCGGAGTTAGGAAGAATACCTGTAGTGACTGGGTGTATTGATACGCCATCCAAAGTGGATGCTGATTGGACGAGCAGCGTTCCAAGCCGTGTTGTATTCGTCGTCACAGACACACCTATGCCTTCTAACAGTTCCATCTGAAAATTATCACTGTGCCTCCATAAGAATATCATGTTCATGTTACTGTTCGAATCATCTCTTGTATTTATCTTAACTTGCACATTATTTCCCCTTGCTTCCAGCCTAGCATTTAGTTTGGTACAGCAGGGGTTAATATAAGCCTAGCATTTAGTTTGGTACAGCAGGGTTTAATATTATCCTAGCATTTAGTTTGGTACAGCAGGGGTTAATATAAGCCTAGCATTTAGTTTGGTACAGCAGGGGTTAATATAAGCCTAGCATTTAGTTTGGTACAGCAGGGGTTAATATAAGCCTAGCATTTAGTTTGGTACAGCAGGGGTTAATATAAGCCTAGCATTTAGTTTGGTACAGCAGGGGTTAATATAAGCCTAGCATTTAGTTTGGTACAGCAGGGGTTAATATAAGCCTAGCATTTAGTTTGGTACAGCGGGGGTTAATATAAGCCTCACTGTCTGCCTGCCCGACCTCGGAAACAATGTTTCACTTTTGAATTTTGATCTCTGTAATATCATAAGTAGAGTGAGCAGTGTCAAGACAAGACAACTTCTTCTGAGCCAGTTGAAATCACACATCAACCTGTAGAGTCTGGTGGGAGGAGATATAGGAGGACGAGCTCGTTGTATTGGCTGGAATGGAATCAATGGAATGGAGTCAAACATGTGGTTGCTATATGTTTGATGTGTTTGATTCTGTTCCATTAATTCCATTCCAGCCAATACAACGAGCCCATCCTCATATAGCTCCTCCCACCAGCCTCCTCTGGCATCAACATCATTATCATGGGCACATGCAAGTAAATGCCAATAGAAAAAAGATCAAACAAAATGCAGCTAGTGTACTGTCATTCCAGGTTCAATGTTTGACATGACTGAGTTAGCTGAAGTTGACTAGCTAGCTAGCAAGTGAGAATAACGTTATCCAGCCTGCATAGCAACCATTTTGTTTAGAACAGAAGACAAGTCATTTTGCATAACAACTATGCAAAAATAATTATTGACTGGGTCATGTCTGTAGCAACATGACCAAAATAACTAACTAGATTTTGTCTGGACTATATATTCTGGTGGAATAATTCAATTGTATGAATGTTTTATATGTTGGGAACAGTTTTATAAAAGTAATAAGGCAGTGCTGTATCATGAATACAGTCACAGGTAAATGGGTCGACTGGGAACTAGAGGTTGACACTGGAACAGCACTCCCACAGGATTCTGGCAGGAATGGGAGTGAAGTTCTAGGCTGCGGTCCAAACACTTAAAAGACACACCCTATCCCATCAGCCCTCAAAATTAAGTGGACACTTCTGATGACGTATCACTTGTGTCAAATATACACTTACAGGCCGATGGGGAGGGAGGAATGAATGATTTTTAAATGGACCACACTTGTCTGGAAATTCGTCACTCGTTCATCCTGCGATGATTGTGTTTTCAGCCACCGGTAACTTGTGAGTGCGTTATATGTTCTACAGTCATTATGATTGCATTTCGACTTATATTAAATATATCATTATTAATATACGCCTACTGTATGATAGCTAGCAAATTAGTTAGCTAACTAACGTTAGCCTGCCTAGCTGGAACTTCTGAAGAAGGAAAATGTTTTATTTCTACACTTTCCAAAAGATAACCAAACAAAAACATATTGACTTTTTACAAGACAGGTTTTTGCTGTCATGTGCATTAGTAGCACAATTTGTAACTTATTTGCATTTGGTTTTACTTACACTTGTATGTTGACTTCTCCATTTGTAGTTTTCGCAGACTTTTCTTAGAAGATGTACAGTCGTCGCAAATTGAATTTATAAGTAAGTGGACGAGGGTGTGTTTTTTAAGTGTTTGGACGGCAGCCCTAGAGTAAACTTTGAGACAGGATGGGACAGGCTCAACAATCCGCAGGAACGGTCCGTACAGGAACAGTTCAAAACGTCGTTTTTTGGGTGGAAATGTGTCATGTGTCGGGCATTTCATTAACAAACAAAAAACAAATGTAAGCTAAGCCTAATATAGTTTACTTAATAAAAATCTATGCAAAATGAAATGGTCATTTCCCCCTCTGTCACTCTCCACTCTCACGCCTCTCTCCAGTTGTAGCCAGTCACTTGGCTACCTGATACCAACCCACGTCTGTAGACTAAATGATGACCCCTTCAATAGAGGAATTGCAACGTCTTGTAGAAGCCAAGGACCGACCCATCATTAACATTAACATTAGAGCCAAGGAAAAAAATTGAATTTGATGGAGTTGTCTTTGACAACGGCAATGCTAAGGTTAAATCAAACAGGCCACAAACGGAGAGTGGGACAAGCGGCCTGAAGCGACATAGCTGCCCTACTCCCAGTCCCAACAACATTACCATCAAGGCCAATTGTTTGCATATTTAACGAAACCCGTGCCATCTGAGGTGAAGAGTGAAATAAAAATAGACGGATTTATGCAGTACTGCTACTCCCATGTCAATCTCTTCTGCGAACAACGCCATTTAGGGCACTAGGGGGCAGCTAGCCACCAGGCAGCTAGCCCCCTGTAATTCACATTAAGACCACAAGATGTCACAATTATTTATTTTCCCAACACTTTTATCTGGTTGCCACTGCTCTTGCTCAACAAAACATTTCCTCTATGTCATAATTTTTTTGAGAAAGTAACTTAATTGCGGCTGTAAATGTTTCCACTGCTGACTGATTGCTTTACAGTTAGTTACTTTATAGCCTTTTAGCTATTTAACACAGCATGTGATGTCATATAGCTAGATGGCTAGCTACGTTTTTAAGAGAGAACTTTTCAGTTGGCATCTCTCCCCCTGTTTTCAGTCACAGGTGGGGACTGGATTAGGTGTGAGCAGTGCAGGAGGTGGCCTCATGAGTTGTGCTCCACAACTGGACACACCCCTTTCCTAAAAGCAACATTTCATGAAATAATTTTTAAAAAGTGTAGACTTTATTTTATTTTCCTTGTAGGACAGACAAACAGCAAGGTTTATACAAATCTCTGCTGTTGAAAACCAAATGTTAGTCTAAAAGAAATGGGAAATAATGTCTAGATGCTTTTTACACTGTAGACCTAGTACATAAATTGCCTGGCTGAGCTGATGAGACAGTGGATTGCACAGTCAGATGGAACAGAGTAAATAAGCATTTCAACGTCATAGATTTAACTGGTGGTAACATGTGGAATAGACACAGGTGGGAATGCGGTTTTAACCCGTTGTATAATGCTTATTGCACACAGAGTGAGTACATGCAACTTATTATGTGACTTGTTAAGCACATTTCTATTCCTGTACTTGTTTAGGCTTGCCATAACAAAGGGGTTGAATACTTATTGACTCGAGACATTTCACTTTTTCATTTAAATTGATTAGTAAACATATCTAAAAACATAATTCCACTTTGACATTATGGGGTATTGTGTGTAGGCCAGTAACACAAACATCTGAATTTTATCCATTTTAAATTCAGGCTTTAACACAACAAAATGTGGAAAAAGTCAAGGGGTGTGAATACTTTCTGAATGCACTGTATGGGTGTGGTTTTGTAGAGACCGTTGAATGAGAGAGAACACTTTCTATTTCTATAAAAACCTTTACTGTTACAGTATAAATGCAAATGTCAGCAAATCCATGCCATTGGAAGAAGTACGTGTTCATGCTTGTGTATCCTTTCACAACAAAAATTAAGTGCAGGTCAACTCTCAAAGGTGCAGCATAACCAGTATTATCCAAAATATAGTTAAATTTCACACAAAACTTACCATAGCAGCATCAAAAAATGAAAGATCAAATTGAGGACGAAAATGTCACGCTCCATTACATACAGCACAGCAGTGTCTATTTCTGTTACAGTACTGTCATTAGATACCTTAGGCAGTGTCTATTTCTGTTACAGTACTGTAATTCGATACCTTAGAATGGTATAAGGCAGTTCAGAGTTGACAACTACAACTGCTACAATGTACACTGTATTCACAACTTTAATGTAAATTATGAAGACTGTACAGTTATTCAATTGTCTAGAACACAGATGTGCTCCATTGTGGAACAGCACTCTCCAATTAAATCCCTGGAATACATCTCTGTGGTAGAATTTTCTCCCTTAAGCAAAAAATGTGATTTGTGAGTCAAGCTACAAAGGAATGCTTGATTGATGACTTCAGGTATGTGATTAGGAACAGTATGACTCATCTAGAAAGGCTTGTCAGGGTCTTTGCTATCCTGGACCCTTGGGAGGTCCCTACCCCATTGAAGTTGACATTTAAAATGGTTAAGGTTAGGGTTAGGTAATGGTTATGGTTAAGGTAAGGGTTAGGTAATGGTAATGGTTATGGTTAAGGTAAGGGTTAGGGTTAGGTAATGGTTATGGTTATGGTTAAAGTAAGGGTTAGGGTTAGGTAATGGTTATGGTTATGGTTAAGGTAAGGGTTAGGTAATGGTTATGGTTAAGGTAAGGGTTAGGGTTAGGTAATGGTTAAGGTAAGGGTTAGGTAATGGTAATGGTTATGGTTAAGGTAAGGGTTAGGGTTAGGTAATGGTTATGGTTAAGGTAAGGGTTAGGGTTAGGTAATGGTTATGGTTATGGTTAAGGTAAGGGTTAGGGTTAGGTAATGGTTATGGTTATGGTTAAGGTAAGGGTTAGGGTTAGGTAATGGTTATGGTTAAGGTAAGGGTTAGGGTTAGGTAATGGTTATGGTTAAGGTAAGGGTTAGGTAATGGTTATGGTTATAGTTAAGGTAAGGGTTAGGTAATGGTTATGGTTAAGGTAAGGGTTAGGTAATGGTTATGGTTATGGTTAAGGTAAGGGTTAGGTAATGGTTATGGTTAAGGTAAGGGTTAGGGTTAGGTAATGGTTATGGTTATGGTTAAGGTAAGGGTTAGGTAATGGTTATGGTTATGGTTAAGGTAAGGGTTAGGTAATGGTCATGGTTATGGTTAAGGTAAGGGTTACGGTTAGGTAATGGTTATGGTTATGGTTAAGGTAAGGGTTAGGTAATGGTAATGGTTATGGTTAAGGTAAGGGTTAGGTAATGGTAATGGTAATGGTTATGGTTAAGGTAAGGGTTAGGGTTAGGTAATGGTAATGGTTATGGTTAAGGTAAGGGTTAGGGTTAGGTAATGGTTATGGTTAGGTTTAAGCTAAGGGTAAGGGTAGGGGGTTAAGGTTAGGGTTTAGGGTAAGGACATCCCAACTCCCAAGGATCCCGGATAGCACTAACCTGCTTGTCAGTCAGAGCTAATTATAGCTATTGTTGTGGTCTTCTGTCAGCTGGCAGTTATCCATTGGTGAATCATCTGTCTTAACTGTGAGGGAGAGATGGAGAGGCCAATCAGTGAGGCAGGGCAGTAGATATTAGCCAATAAAGTAATAACTCTAAAGACTGCATTATTTATAACCTGTGTACTTCAACCATACTTGAATAAATAATAATTTTAGTAGCTAAATTCATTCAAGAGTGATAGAAGAGTGGGAGTTTTATGAATGCTGTAAAGGCTAACGGTATCTTGGCTGAAGGTTACACAAGCCATTTTTGTTTTGCCCTTGCAGAATGGTAAAAATCTGATAAATGGATTTGATTATAATAGGACAAAAGCACAAAGGCCATATAATGAGGAGTCCTGACAATTGATAAAGAATACTTTCTAGTTTCCGTTGGCTGCATCTCTGTGTCCTCCATAGTGGTCACACCAGCCTGCCGTTGGTTGGCTAAGGAGTAAAAATACATGATATGAGGCATCACTTCATTCATTGTCAACAAGTATGAGCACAGAATGCATGGTGCTCTGAAGTGATTAATCTACTCTCAGGTATTCTTCACACTTGTCTTTTCTTACCAGCACTGACTTTCCTGATAGCTACTTTATTGAGGAAAATGTTACTTTCCATGACTGTGATAGATATGTGGTTGTCTCACCTAGCTACCTTAAAATGAAGGCACTAACTGTGTCGCTGTGGATATATATTTAAGAAAATGTTTGTCATTCTATTATTTATTTAAGGCGAGGCACTACACCCTATCTAACTTGTATTTTTCCTTAATCATATCACAATTAACTTTTACCAGTTGAATATACACACCAATATTATAATTTTTGTAATATAACTTTTCTGAAATATAGTATAAAAATATGCAAATGCAGTGATATCTCATTACATGAGATATCATCAGCAACGACCGGAAGGCCCTACAGAGGGACGGCCCAGCGCATCACTGGAGGTAAGCTCCCAGCCATCCAGGACGTACATGCCAGGCGGTGTCTGAGAAAGGCCCCAAATATTGCCAAAGACTCCAGCCATCCAAGACATGGACTGTTCTCCATACTTGGTACCGGTGCATCAAGGCTCAGACAAACAGACTCGTAAACAGCTTCTGCCTCCTGGCCATAAGACTGTTAAATGGCTAACAACTACTGCTCTCTCTCTCCCACAGACTATCCAAACTGACTCTATGCCCATCCACAGGGCTCTACCCACTGAGACACAACATACGCTGATGCTAAAATTATTATTGATTACCATTAGTATTTATCTATTTATCCTGCTACTGTCTACTATTACTCCTGTTAACATGTATATATTACCATTAGTATCTATTTATCCTGCTACTGTCTACTATTACTCCTGTTTACATGTATATATTACCATTAGTATCTATTTATCCTGCTACTGGTCACTATTACTCCTGTTTACATGTATATATTACCATTAGTACTGTATCTATCTATTTATCCTGCTACTGTCTACTATTACTCCTGTTTACATGTATATATTACCATTAGTATCTATTTATCCTGCTACTGGTCACTATTACTCCTGTTTACATGTATATATTACCATCAGTACTGTATCTATCTATTTATCCTGCTACTGGTCACTATTACTCCTGTTTACATGTATATATTACCATTAGTACTGTATCTATCTATTTATCCTGCTACTGGTCACTATTACTCCTGTTTACATGCATATATTACCACTAGTATACAGCATTACCATAATTATTTATATATTCCTGCAAGCAGTCACTTTCCATCCCTGTTTACATGTATATCCCACTAGCAGTAACTTTCTATGTATAAACCCACCTCCACCACTCCAGTAGCCCTGCACATTAAATAAGGAACTGGCACTGACCTGAATATGCAGCCTTTGCATTCTCGTGTTTCTTTAACTCACATCATAGTTCTTGTGTGGTCTTTATACATACTTTTATTTTTTATTCTATTTTCTATTATTATCAAGGTAAGAATTTCACTGTACTGTTTTACACCTGTTGTATTCTCTGCACATGGCAATACACGTTTAAACTTGAAAAATGCACATATTTGTACATACCACAAATCTCTTTTCTGGACACTGGATAAAGTCAGCCTTAATATTTGGGTTTCATTTTGTTAAGACACTCCAGGACCGGACTTATGTAGGGCAGATTGTGGATATATACTTTTTCATATTTCTATCTGTAAAATACTAAAGATATGTACGTAAACTGCATTTTTGAGCATACAGTGCCTTGCGAAAGTATTCGGCCCCCTTGAACTTTGCAACCTTTTGCCACATTTCAGGCTTCAAACATAAAGATATAAAACTGTATTTTTTTGTGAAGAATCAACAACAAGTGGGACACAATCATGAAGTGGAACGACATTTATTGGATATTTCAAACTTTTTTAACAAATCAAAAACTGAAAAATTGGGCGTGCAAAATTATTCAGCCCCCTTAAGTTAATACTTTGTAGCGCCACCTTTTGCTGCGATTACAGCTGTAAGTCGCTTGGGGTATGTCTCTATCAGTTTTGCACATCGAGAGACTGACATTTTTTCCCATTCCTCCTTGCAAAACAGCTCGAGCTCAGTGAGGTTGGATGGAGAGCATTTGTGAACAGCAGTTTTCAGTTCTTTCCACAGATTCTCGATTGGATTCAGGTCTGGACTTTGACTTGGCCATTCTAACACCTGGATATGTTTATTTTTGAACCATTCCATTGTAGATTTTGCTTTATGTTTTGGATCATTGTCTTGTTGGAAGACAAATCTCCGTCCCAGTCTCAGGTCTTTTGCAGACTCCATCAGGTTTTCTTCCAGAATGGTCCTGTATTTGGCTCCATCCATCTTCCCATCAATTTTAACCATCTTCCCTGTCCCTGCTGAAGAAAAGCAGGCCCAAACCATGATGCTGCCACCACCATATTTGACAGTGGGTATGGTGTGTTCAGGGTGATGAGCTGTGTTGCTTTTACGCCAAACATAACGTTTTGCATTGTTGCCAAAAAGTTCAATTTTGGTTTCATCTGACCAGAGCACCTTCTTCCACATGTTTGGTGTGTCTCCCAGGTGGCTGGTGGCAAACTTTAAACAACACTTTTTATGGATATCTTTAAGAAATGGCTTTCTTCTTGCCACTCTTCCATAAAGGCCAGATTTGTGCAATATACGACTGATTGTTGTCCTATGGACAGAGTCTCCCACCTCAGCTGTAGATCTCTGCAGTTCATCCAGAGTGATCATGGGCCTCTTGGCTGCATCTCTGATCAGTCTTCTCCTTGTATGAGCTGAAAGTTTAGAGGGACGGCCAGGTCTTGGTAGATTTGCAGTGGTCTGATACTCCTTCCATTTCAATATTATCGCTTGCACAGTGCTCCTTGGGATGTTTAAAGCTTGGGAAATCTTTTTGTATCCAAATCCGGCTTTAAACTTCTTCACAACAGTATCTCGGACCTGCCTGGTGTGTTCCTTGTTCTTCATGATGCTCTCTGCGCTTTTAACGGACCTCTGAGACTATCACAGTGCAGGTGCATTTATACAGAGACTTGATTACACACAGGTGGATTGTATTTATCATCATTAGTCATTTAGGTCAACATTGGATCATTCAGAGATCCTCACTGAACTTCTGGAGAGAGTTTGCTGCACTGAAAGTAAAGGGGGTGAATAATTTTGCACGCCCAATTTTTCAGTTTTTGATTTGTTAAAAAAGTTTGAAATATCCAATAAATGTCGTTTCACTTCATGATTGTGTCCCACTTGTTGTTGATTCTTCACAAAAAAATACAGTTTTATATCTTTATGTTTGAAGCCTGAAATGTGGCAAAAGGTCGCAAAGTTCAAGGGGGCCGAATACTTTCGCAAGGCACTGTATTTCCAAAGAAAATATGATCTAGAATAAAAGTTAGAATACATCAACAATTTCTCCGATACAAGTCTGGGGAATATATCTAAGGATAACCACACAACATTTTAAGTCTGAGAAAAATTTGTTGGCATGTGGGAAGAGTCTGACTTTCGGAGTTAAAGTTAAAGACAAGTACACTGAATTTAGCCTAAACATCGCCAAATGCCTATTTAGACCCAATCACAATCTCTTCAAAGTAAGTCACTACATATAGTCCAGTTTGTAACATTCTCTATGAAATGGGCTTTTAGATGGTGTATGAAATGAGGGATGTACAGTGCCTCTGGAAAGTATTCAGAACTCTTGACGTTTTCCACATTTTGTTACGTTACAGCCTTATTCTAAAATGTATTCAATAAAACAAATCCTCAGAAATCTACACACAATACCCCATAATGACAAAGCGAAAACAGGTTTTAAAAAAACGGAAATATCTTATTTACATAATTATTCAGACCCTTTGGTATGAGACTCGAAATTGAGCTCAGGTGCATCCTGTTTCCAGTGATCATCCTTGAGATGTTTTTACAACTTGATTGGAGTCCACCTGTGGTAAATTCAATAGATTGGACATGATTTGGAAAGGCACACAGTGCATGTCAGAGCAAAAACCAAGCCATGAGGAATTGTCCGTAGAGCTCAGAGACAGGATTGTGTCGAGGCACAGATCTGGAGAAGCGTACCAAAAATTGGCCGCAGGATTGAAGGTCCCCAAGAACAAACACAGTGGCCTCCATCATTCTTAGATGGAAGAAGGTTAGAACCACAAAGACTCTTCCTAGAGCTGGCTGCCGGGCCAAACTGAGCAATCAGGGGAGAAGGGCCTTGGTCAGGGAGGTGACCAAGAACCCGATGGTCACTCTGACAAAGCTCCAGAGTTCCGCTGTGGAGATGGGAGAACCTTCCAGAAGGACAACCATCTCTGAAGTCCTCCGCCAATCAGGCCAGACGGAAGCAACTCCTCAGTAAAAGGCACATGACAGCCCACTTGGAGTTTGCCAAAAGGCACCTAAAGGACTCTCAGACCATGAGAAACAAGATTGTCTGGTCTGATGAAAACAAGATTAAACTCTTTGGCCTGAATTCCAAGCGTCAGGCCTGCAGGAAACTTGGCACCATCCATACGGTGAAGCATTTAGGTAGCAGCATTATGCTGTGGGGGTGTTTTTCAGGAACTGGGTCAGGGACTAGTCAGGATCGAGGGAATGATGAACGGAGCAAAGTACAGAGAGATCATTGATGAAAATCTGCTCCAGAGCAGACCTTAGACTGGGGTGAAGGGTCACCT